>NW_027475312.1:0-82230 GCF_051020985.1 Nomia melanderi | reverse complement strand
ATAGTACTATATAGTCTTTATAGTTTTATTAGTTTTATATAGTTTCATATAGTACTATGTAGTTTTATATAATTTTATTAGTTTTATATAGTTTTATATAGTTTTATATAGTTTTTTATAGTTTGATATATTTTTATATAATTTTATATAGTTTTATATAGTTTTATATAGTTTTATATAGTTCTATAGAGTTTTATATAGGTTCTTATAGTTTTGTTAGTTATATATAGTTTTATTAAGTTTTATATAGTTTTATATAGTCTTATATAGCTTTATATAGTTTTATATAGTATTATACAGTTTTATATAGTTTTAAATAGTTCTACATAGTTTTATACAGCTATATATAGTTTCATATAGTTTTATACAGTTTCATACAGTTTTATATAGTTTAAATAGTTTTATATAGTTTTGTTCGTTTTATATAGTTTTATTAGTTTTATAAAGTTTTATATAGTGTTATATAGTTTTATAGAGGTTTATATAGTTTTATATAGTTTTATATATTGTTATATAGTTTTATACAGTTTTATATAGTTTTATTACTTTTATATAGTTTTATAATGTTTTATATAGTTTTAAATAGTTTTATATAGTTCTATAGGGTTTTATATAGGATTATATAGTTTTGTTAGTTTTATATAGTTTTATATAGTTTTATGTAGTTTTATAAATTCTTTTAGTTTTATATAGTTTTATATAGTTCTATAGAGTTTTATATAGGTTTATATAGTTTTGTTAGTTTTATATAGTTTTTTATAGCTTTATATTGTTTTATATAGTTTTATATAGTTATACATTGTTTTATATAGTTTTTATAGTTTTATATTGTTTTATATACTTTTATATAGTTTTATATAGTTTTATATAGGTTTATATATTTTTATATTGTTTTATATAGTTTTGTTAGTTTTATATATTTTTATATAGTTTTATATAGTTTTATATAGTTTTATAGAGGTTTATATAGTTTTATATAGTTTTGTTAGTTTTATACAGATTTACATAGTTTTATAGGGTATTATATAGTTTTATATAGTTTTATTAGCTTTATACAGTTTTATATAGTACTATACAGTTTTATATAAATTTAATAGTTTTATAGAGTTTTATATAGTTTTGTTAGTTTTATATAGTTTTTTATAGTTTTATATAGCTTTATATAGTTTTATATAGTTACATATTGTTTTATATAGTTTTTATAGTTTTATATAGTTTTATACAGTTTTATAGAGGTTTATATAGTTTTTTATAGTTTTGTTAGTTTTATATAGTTTTATATAGTTTTATATAGTTTTATATAGTTTTATTAGTTTTACATAGTTTTATGTAGTTTTATATAGTTTTATATAGTTTTACTAAGTTTTATATAGTTTTATATATTTTTATATAGTTTTATATAGCTTTATATAGTTTTATATAGTTCTATAGAGTTTTATATAGGATTATATAGTTTTGTTAGTTATATATAGTTTTATATAGTTTTATATAGGGTTATATATTTTTATATAGTTTTATATAGCTTTATATAATTTTATATAGTTTTATATAGTTTTATATAGTTCTATAGAGTTTTATATTGGTTTATTGAGTTTTATATAGGTTTATATAGTTTTGTTAGTTTTATATAGTTTTATATAGTTTTATATATTTTTATATAGTTTTATATAGTTTTATATAGTTTTATATAGTTTTATATAGTTTTATATAGTTTTATAGAGTTTTATATAGTTTTATATAGTTTTATATGGTTTTATATAGTTTTATATAGTTTTATATAGTTTTATATAGTTTTGTTAGTTTTATATAGTTTTATTTAGTTCTGTTAGTTTTACATATTTTTATATAGTTTTATATAGTTATATATAGTTTTATATAGTTTTATATAGTTTATATAGTTTTATATAGTATTATACAGTTTTATATAGTTTTAAATAGTTCTACATAGTTTTATACAGCTATATATAGTTTCATATAGTTTTATACAGTTTCATACAGTTTTATATAGTTTAAATAGTTTTATATAGTTTTGTTCGTTTTATATAGTTTTATATAGTTTTATATAGTACTATATAGTTTTATGTAATTTTAATAGTTTTATACAGATTTACATAGTTTTATAGGGTATTATATAGTTTTATATAGTTTTATTAGTTTTATACAGTTCTATATAGTACTATATAGTTTTATATAATTTTAATAGTTTTATATAGTTTTATATAGTTTTATATAGTTTTATATAGTTTTATATAGTTTTGTTAGTTTTGTATACTTTTATACTGTTTTATATAGTGTTATATAGTTTTATGATGTTTTACATAGTTTTATATAGTTTTATAATGTTTTATATAGTTTTATATAGTTTTATATAGTGCTGTTAGTTTTATATATTTTTATATAGTTTTACATAGTTTTATATAGTTTTACTAGTTTTATATAGTTTTGTTTGTTTTATACAGTTTTACATAGTTTTATAGGGTATTATATAGTTTTATATAGTTTTATCAGTTTTATATAGTTTTATATAGTTTTATATAGTTTTATATAGTTTTATATAGTTTTGTATAGTTTTATATAGTTTTGTTAGTTTTATATATGGTTATAGAGTTTTATATAGGTTTATATAGTTTTGTTAGTTTTATATAGTTTTTTATAGTTTTACATAGTTTTATATAGCTTTTTATAGTTTTACATGGTTTTATATGGCTTTATATAGTTTTATACAGTTTCATATAGTTTAATTACTTTTATATAATTTTATAATGTTTCATATAGTTTTATATAGTTTTATATAGTTCTGTTAGTTTTATATAGTTTTATATAGTTTTATATATTTTTATTAGTTTTATACAGTTTTATATAGTACTATATAGTATTATATAATTTTAATAGTTTTATATAGATTTATATAGTTTTTTATGGTTTTATATGGTATTGTTAGTTTTATATAGTTTTATATAGTTTTATATAGTTTTATATAGTTTTATTAGTTTTATATAGGTTTATATAGTTTTATATAGTTTTATATAGTTTTATATAGTTTTACTAGTTTTATATAGTTTTGTTAGTTTTATATAGTTTTATATAGTTTTATATAGTTTTATATAGTTTTATATAGTTTTACTAGTTTTATATAGATTTGTTAGTTTTGTATAGTTTTATATAGTTTCATATAGTTTTATATAGTTTTATATAGTTTTATATAGTTTTATATAGTTTTATATAGCTTTATATAGTTTTATATAGTTTTATAAAGTTTTGTTAGTTATATATAGTTTTGTATAGTTTTATATAGGTTTATATATTTTTATATAGCTTTATATAGTTTTATACAGTTTTATATAGTTTCATATAGTTTTATATAGTTTTATATAGTTTTATATAGTGTTATATAGTTTTGTAGAGTTTTATATAGTTTTATATAGTTTTATATAGTTTTATATAGTTTTATATAGTTTTATATAGTTTTATATAATTTTATATACTTTTTTAGAGGTTTATATAGTTTTATATAGTTTTGTTAGTTTTATTAGTTTTATACAGTTTTATATAGTACTATATAGTTTTATATAGTTTAATACAGTTTTATATTGTTTAATTACTTTTATATAGTTTTATATAGTTTTATCAGTTTTATATAGTTTTATATAGCTTTATATAGTTTTATATAGTTTTATATAGTTTTATAGAGTTCTATAGAGTTTTATGTAGGTTTATATAGTTTTATTAGTTTTATAAAGTTTTATATAGTTTTATATAGTACTATATAGTTTTATATAATTTTAATAGTTTTATATAGTTCTGTTAGTTTTATATATTTTTATATAGTTTTAAATAGTTTTATATAGTATTATTAGTTTTATATAGTTTTATATAGTACTATATAGTTTTATATAGTTTTATATACTTTTTTACAGGTTAATATAGTTTTATATAGTTTTGTTAGTTTTATTAGTTTTATACAGTTTTATATAGTACTATATAGTTTTATATAATTTTAATAGTTTTTTGTAGTTTCATATAGTTTTGTTAGTTTTGTATAGTTTTATATAGTTTTATATAGTTTTATATAGTTTTATATAGTGTTATATAGTTTTATACAGTTTTATATAGTTTAATTACTTTTATATAGTTTTATAATGTTTTATATAGTTTTATATAGTTTTATACAGTTTTATATAGTTCTATAGAGTTTTATCTAGGTTTGTATAGTTTTGTGAGTTTTATATAGTTTTTTATAGTTTTATATAGTTTTATATAGTTTTATATAGTTTTTTATAGTTTTATATAGTTTTATATAGTTTTTTTAGTTTTATATAGTTTTATATAGTTTTATATAGTTTTATTAGTTTCATATACTTTTATATAGTTTTATATAGTTTTATATAGTTTTATTACTTTTATATAGTTTTATATAATTTTATATAGTTTTGTAGAGTTTTATAAAGTTTTATATAATTTTATATAATTTTGTTATTTTTATATATTATTATATAGTTTTATACATTTTTATATAGTACTATATAGTTTTCTATAATTTTAATAGTTTTATATAGTTTTATATAGTTTTATATAGTTTTATATAGTTTTATACAGTTTTATATAGTTCTATAGAGTTTTATATATGTTTATATAGTTTTGTTAGTTTTACATAGTTTTTTATTTTTTTATATAGTTTTATATAGCTTTATATAGTTTTATACAGTTTTATCTAGTTTTATATAGTTTTGTTAGTTATATATAGTTTTATATAGTTTTATATAGGTTTATATATTTTTATATAGCTTTATATAGTTTCATATAGTTTTATATAGTTTTATATAGTTTTATATAATGTTATATAGTTTTACAGAGTTTTATATAGTTTTATATAGTTTTATATAGTTTTATATAGTTTTATATAGTTTTATATAGGTTTATATATTTTTATATAGCTTTATATAGTTTTATATAGTTTTATATAGTTTTATATAGTTTTATATAGTGTTATATAGTTTTATAGAGTTTTATATAGTTTTATATAGTTTTATATAGTTTTATAGAGGTTTATATAGGTTTATATAGTTTTGTTAGTTTTATACAGCTTTACATAGTTTTATAGATTATTATATAGTTTAATATGGTTTTATTAGTTTTATACAGTTTTATATAGTACTATATAGTTTTATATAATTTTAATAGTTTTATATAGTTTTATATAGTTTTTTATAGTTTTATATAGTTTTGTTAGTATTATATAGTTTTATATAGTTTTATATATTTTTATATAGCTTTATACAGTTTTATATAGTTCTATAGAGTTTTATATAGGTTTGTTTAGTTTTGTTAGTTTTATATAGCTTTATATAGTTTTATATAGTTTTATAGAGTTTTGTATATTTTTATATAGTTTTATATAGTTTTAAATAGATCTACATAGTTTTATAGAGTTTTATATAGTTTTATATAGTTTGATATTGTTTGATATAGTTTTATAGAGTTTTATAAAGTTTTATATAGTTTTATATAGTTTTGTTAGTTTTATATATTTTTATATAGTTTTATATAGTTTTATAGAGGTTTATATGGTTTTATATAGTTTTGTTAGTTTTATACAGTTTTACATAGTTTTATAGGGTATTATATATTTTTATACAGTACTATATAGTTTTCTATAATTTTAATAGTTTCATATAGTTTTATATAGTTTTTTATAGTTTGATATAGTTTTGTTATTTTTATATATTTTTTTATAGGTTTATTAGTTTTATATAGTTTTATATAGTTTTATATAGTTTTGTTACTTTTATATAGTTTTTTATAGTTTTGTATAGTTTTATTGGTTTTATAAAGTTTTATATAGTGTTATATAGTTTTATAGAGGTTTATATAGTTTTACATAGTTTTGCTAGTTTTATACAGATTTACATAGTTTTATAGGGTATTATATAGTTTTATATAGTTTTATTAGTTTTATACAGTTCTAAATAGTACTATATAGTTTTATATAATTTTAATAGTTTTATATAGTCTTACATAGTTTTATATAGTTTTTTATAGTTTTATATAGTTTTGTTAGTTTTATATAGTTTTATATAGTTTTATATAGTTTTATATAGTTTTTTATAGTTTTATATAGTTTTATATAGTTTTATATAGTGTTATATAGTTTTATAGAGTTTTATATAGTTTTATATAGTTTTATATAGTTTTATATAGTTTTATATAGTTTTAAATAGTTTTATATAGTTTTAAATAGTTATGCATAGTTTTATAGAGTTTTATATAATTTTATATAGTTTGATATTGTTTGATATAGTTTTATAGAGTTTTATAAAGTTTTATATTGTTTTATATTGTTTTGTTAGTTTTCTATATTTTTATATAGTGTTATATAGTTTTATAGAGTTTTATATAGTGTTATATAGTTTTATACAGTTTTATATAGTTTAATTACTTTTATATAGTTTTATAATGTTTTATATAGTTTTATATAGTTTTATAATGTTTTATATAGTTTTATATAGTTTTATTATTTTTATAAAGTTTTATATAGTTTAATATAGTTCTGTTAGTTTTATATATTTTTACATAGTTTTATATAGTGTTATATAGTTTTATAGAGGTTTATATAGTTTTACTAGTTTTATATAGTTTTGTTAGTTTTGTATAGTCTTATATAGTTTTATATAGTTTTATATAGTTTTATATAGTGTTATATAGTTTTATACAGTTTTATATAGTTTAATTACTTTTATATAGTAATGTAATGATTTATATAGTTTTATATAGTTTTATTAGTTTTATAAAGTTTTATATAGTTTTATATAGTTCTGTTAGTTTTATATATTTTTATATAGTTTTATATAGTTTTATAGAGGTTTATATAGTTTTACCTAGTTTTGTTAGTTTTATACAGATTTACATAGTTTTATATAGTGTTATATAGTTTTATAGAGGTTTATATAGGTTTACATAGTTTTGTTAGTTTTATAGGGTATTATATAGTTTTATATAGTTTTATTAGTTTTCTACAGTTTTATATAATACTATATAGTTTTATATAATTTTAATAGTTTTATATAGTTTTATATAGTTTTATATAGTTTATATAGTTTTATATAGTTTTATATAGTTTTATATAGTTTTATATAGTTTTATATAGTCTTATATAGCTTTATATAGTTTTATATAGTATTATACAGTTTTAAATAGTTTTATATAGTTTTATATAGTTTTATATAGTTTTATATAGTTTTATATACTTTTATATAGTTCTATAGAGTTTTATGTAGGTTTACATAGTTTTGTTAGTTTTATATAGTTTTTTGTAGTTTTATATAGTTTTATACAGTTTTATATAGTGTTATATAGTTTTATACAGTTTTATATAGTTTAATTACTTTTATATAGTTTTATAATGTTTTATATAGTTTTATATATTTTTATATAGTTTTATATAGTTTTATAGAGGTTTATATAGTTTTACCTAGTTTTGTTAGTTTTATACAGATTTACATAGTTTTATAGGGTATTATATAGTTTTATATAGTTTTATTAGTTTTATACAGTTTTATATAGTTTTATATAGTTCTATAGAGTTTTATATAGGTTTATATAGTTTTGTTAGTTTTATATAGTTTTTTATAGTTTTACATAGTTTTATATAGCTTTTTATAGTTTTACATAGTATTATATAGCTTTATATAGTTTTATATAGTTTTATATAGTTTTATATAGTTTTATATAGTTTTATATAGTGTTATATAGTTTTATATAGTTTTATATAGTTTTATAATGTTTTATATAGTTTTATATAGTTTTATTAGTTTTATAAAGTTTTATATAGTTTTATATAGTTTTATTAGTTTTATACAGTTTTATATAATACTATATAGTTTTATATAATTTTTAAAGTTTTATATAGTTTTATATAGTTATATTAGTTTTATGTAATTTTATATAGTTTTATATATTTTTATATACTTTTATATAGTTTTATTAGTTTTATGTAATTTTATATAGTTTTATATAGTTTTATATAGTTTTATTAGTTTTAGGTAATTTTATATAGTTTTATATAGTTTTATATTGTTTTATATAGTTTTATATAGTGTTATAATGTTTTATATAGTTTTATATAGTTTTATTAGTTTTTTTATAGCTTTATATTGTTTTATATAGTTTTATATAGTTTTATAGAGTTTTGTATATTTTTATATAGTTTTATATAGTTTTAAATAGATCTATATAGTTTTATAGAGTTTGATATAGTTTTATATAGTTTGATATTGTTTGATATAGTTTTATAGAGTTTTATATAGTTTTATATAGTTTGAAATTGTTTGATATAGATTTATATAGTTTTATACAGTTTTATATTGTTTTATATAGTTTTATACAGTTTTATATAGTTTTATATAGTTATGTTAGTTTTATATAGTTTTATATAGTTTTATATAGTTTTATATTGTTTTATTAGTTTTATATAGTTTTATCTATTTTTATATAGTTTTATTAGTTTTTTTATAGCTTTATATAGTTTTATATAGTTTTATATAGTTTTATATAGTTTTATATAGTTTTATAGAATTTTATATAATTTTATTAGTTTTATGTAGTTCTATATAGTTTTATACATTTTTATACTGTTTTATAGAGTCTTATATTGTTTTATATAGCTTTATATTTTTGCTCAGTTTTATATAGTTTTATATAGTTTTATATAGTTTTATACAGTTTTATATTGTTTTATATAGTTTTATATAGTTTTATATAGTTTATATAGTTTTATATAGTTTTATATAGTTTTATATAGTTTTATATAGTTTTATATAGTTTTATATTGTTTTATATAGTTTTATATATTTTTATATAGTTTTATACAGTTTTATATAGTTTTATATAGTTTTATATAGTTTTATATAGTTTTAAATAGTTATGCATAGTTTTATAGAGTTTTATATAATTTTATATAGTTTGATATTGTTTGATATGGTTTTATAGAGTTTTATAAAGTTTTATATTGTTTTATATTGTTTTGTTAGTTTTCTATATTTTTATATAGTATTATATAGTTTTATATAGTGTTATAGAGGTTTATATAGTTTTATATAGTTTTGGTAGCTTTATACAGTTTTACATAGTTTTATAGGTTATTATATAGCTTTATATAGTTTTATTAGTTTTATACAGTTTTGTATAGTACTATAAAGTTTTATATAGTTTCATATAGTTTTTTATAGTTTTATATAGTTTTCTTAGTTTTATATAGTTTTATATAGTTTTATTAGTTTTATATAGTTTTATATAGTTTTATATAGTTTCATATATTTTTATATAGTTTTATATAGTTTTATTAGTTTTATACAGTTTTATATAGTACTATATAGTATTATATAATTTTAATAGTTTTATATAGTTTTATATAGTTTTTTTATAGTTTTATATGGTTTTGTTAGTTTTATATAGTTTTATATAGTTTTATATAGTTTTATATAGCTTTATATAGTTTAATATAGTTTTATATAGTTTTATATAGTTTTGTTAGTTATATATAGTTTTATATAGATTTATATAGGTTTATATATTTTTATATAGCTTTATATAGTTTCAGATAGTTTTTTATAGTTCTATAGAGTTTTATATAGGTTCTTATAGTTTTGTTAGTTATATATAGTTTTATTAAGTTTCATATAGTTTTATATAGTCTTATATAGCTTTATATAGTTTTATATAGTATTATACTGTTTTATATAGTTTTATATAGTTTTATATAATTTTATATAGTTTTATATAGTTTTATATAGTTCTATAGAGTTTTATGTAGGTTTATATAGTTTTGTTAGTTTTATATAGTTTTTTATAGTTTTATATAGTTTTATACAGTTTTATATAGTGTTATATAGTTTTATACAGTTTTATATAGTTTAATTACTTTTATATAGTAATGTAATGATTTATATAGTTTTATATAGTTTTATTAGTTGTATAAAGTTTTATATAGTTTTATATAGTTCTGTTAGTTTTATATATTTTTATATAGTTTTATATAGTTTTATAGAGTTTTATATAGTTTTACCTAGTTTTGTTAGTTTTATACAGATTTACATAGTTTTATAGGGTATTATATAGTTTTATATAGTTTTATTAGTTCTATACAGTTTTATATAGTTTTATATAGTTCTATAGAGTTTTATATAGGTTTATATAGTTTTGTTAGTTTTATATAGTTTTTTATAGTTTTACATAGTTTTATATAGCTTTTTATAGTTTTACATAGTATTATATAGCTTTATATAGTTTTATATAGTTTTATATAGTTTTATATAGTTTTATATAGTTTTATATAGTTTTATATAGTTTTATATAGTGTTATATAGTTTTATAGAGTTTAATATAGTTTTATAGAGTTTTATAAAGTTTTATATAGTTTTAAATAGTTATGCACAGTTTTATAGAGTTTTATATAATTTTATATAGTTTGATATTGTTTGATATAGTTTTATAGAGTTTTATAAAGTTTTATATTGTTTTATATGGTTTTGTTAGTTTTATATATTTTTATATAGTTTTATATAGTTTTATATAGTTTTATAGAGGTTTATATAGTTTTATATAGTTTTGTTAGTTTTATACAGATTTACATAGTTTTATAGGGTATTATATAGTTTTATATAGTTTTATTAGTTTTATACAGTTTTATATAGTTTTATATAGTTTTATATAGTTTTATATAGTTTTATATAGTTTATATAGTTTTATATAGTTTTATATAGTTTTATATAGTTTTATATAGTTTTATATAGTTTTATATTGTTTTATATAGTTTTATATAGTTTTATATAGTTTTAAATAGTTATGCATTGTTTTATAGAGTTTTATATAGTTTTATATAGTTTGATATAGTTTGATATAGTTTTATAGAGGTTTATAAAGTTTTATATTGTTTTATATAGTTTTGTTAGTTTTATATATTTTTATATAGTTTTATATAGTTTTATATAGTTTTATAGAGGTTTATATAGTTTTATATAGTTTTGTTAGTTTTATACAGTTTTACATAGTTTTATAGGTTATTGTATAGTTTTATATAGTTTTATTAGTTTTATACAGTTTTATATAGTACTATATAGTTTTATATAATTTTAATAGTTTTATATAGTTTTATATAGTTTTTTATAGTTTTATATAGGTTTGTTAGTATTATATAGTTTTATATAGTTTTATATAGTTTTATTAGTTTTATAAAGTTTTATATAGTTTTATATAGTTCTGTTAGTTTTATATATTTTTATATAGTTTTATATAGTTTTATAGAGGTTTATATAGTTTTACCTAGTTTTGTTAGTTTTATACAGATTTACATAGTTTTATATAGTGTTATATAGTTTTATAGAGGTTTATATAGGTTTACATAGTTTTGTTAGTTTTATAGGGTATTATATAGTTTTATATAGTTTTATTAGTTTTCTACAGTTTTATATAATACTATATAGTTTTATATAATTTTAATAGTTTTATATAGATTTATATAGTTTTATATAGTTTATATAGTTTTATATAGTTTTATATAGTTTTATATAGTTTTATATAGTTTTATATAGTCTTATATAGCTTTATATAGTTTTATATAGTATTATACAGTTTTAAATAGTTTTGTATATTTTTATATAGTTTTATATAGTTTTAAATAGATCTATATAGTTTTATAGAGTTTGATATAGTTTTATATAGTTTGATATTGTTTGATATAGTTTTATAGAGTTTTATATAGTTTTATATAGTTTGATATTGTTTGATATAGATTTATTTAGTTTTATACAGTTTTATATTGTTTTATATAGTTTTATACAGTTTTTTATAGTTTTATATAGTTATGTTAGTTTTATATAGTTTTATATAGTTTTATATAGTTTTATATTGTTTTATTAGTTTTATATAGTTTTATCTATTTTTATATAGTTTTATTAGTTTTTTATAGCTTTATATAGTTTTATATAGTTTTATATAGTTTTATATAGTTTTATAGAGTTTTTTATATTTTTATATAGTTTTATATAGTTTTAAATAGATCTATATAGTTTTATAGAGTTTTATATAGTTTTATATAGTTTGATATTGTTTGATATAGTTTTATAGAGTTTTATAAAGTTTTATATACTTTTATATAGTTTGGTTAGTTTTATATATTTTTATATAGTTTTATATAGTTTTATATAGTTTTATATAGTTTTATTAGTTTTATACAGTTTTACATAGTTTTATAGGGTATTATATAGTTTTATTAGTTTTATACTGTTTTATATAGTACTATATAGTTTTATATAATTTTAATAGTTTTATATAGTTTTATATAGTTTTTTATAGTTTTATATAGTTTTGTTAGCTTTATATAGTTTTATATAGTTTTATATAGTACTATATAGTTTTTATAGTTTTATATAGTTTTTTATAGTTTTATATAGTTTTGTTAGTTTTATATAGTTTTATATAGTTTTATATAGTACTATATAGTTTTTATAGTTTTATTAGTTTTATTAGTTTTATATAGTTTTATATAGTACTATATAGTTTTATTTAATTTTATTAGTTTTATATAGTTTTATACAGTTTTATATAGTTTTATATAGTTTTATATAGTACTATATAGTTTTATTTAATTTTATTAGTTTTATATAGTTTTATACAGTTTTATATAGTTTTATATAGTTTTATATAGTTTTATAGAGGTTTATGTAATTTTGTTATTTTTATATATTATTATATAGTTTTATACAGTTTTATATAGTTTTTTATAGTTTGATATAGTTTTGTTATTTTTATATAGTTTTTTATAGTTTTTTATAGTTTTATATAGTTTTATATAGTTTTTATAGTTTTAATAGTTTTATATAGTTTTATATAGTACCATATAGTTTTATATAATTTTAATAGTTTTATACAGTTTTATATAGTTTTTTACAGTTTTATATAGTTTTGTTAGTTTTATATAGTTTTATATAGTTTCATATAGTTTCATATAGTTTTATTAGTTTTATATAGTTTTATATATTTTTATATAGTTTTATTAGTTTTATATAGTTTTATATAGTTTTATATAGTTTTATAGAATTTTATATGGTTTTATTAGTTTTATGTAGTTCTATATAGTTTTATACATTTTTATACTGTTTTATAGAGTTTTATATTGTTTTATATAGCTTTATATAGTTTTGCTCAGTTTTATATAGTTTTATATAGTTTTATATAGTTTTATACAGTTTTATATTGTTTTATATAGTTTTATATAGTTTTATATAGTTTATATAGTTTTATATAGTTTTATATAGTTTTATATAGTTTTATATAGTTTTATATAGTTTTATATAGTTTTATATAGTTTTATATAGTTTTATATAGTTTTATATAGTTTTATATAGTTTTATATAGTTATGCATAGTTTTATAGAGTTTTATATAGTTTGATATTGTTTGATATAGTTTTATAGAGTTTTATAAAGTTTTATATTGTTTTATATAGTTTTGTTAGTTTTATATATTTTTATATAGTTTTATATAGTTTTATATAGTTTTATAGAGGTTTATATAGTTTTATAGAGGTTTATATAGTTTTATATAGTTTTGTTAGTTTTATACAGTTTTACATAGTTTTATAGGTTATTATATAGTTTTATATAGTTTTATTAGTTTTATACACTTTTCTATAGTACTATATAGTTTTATATAATTTTAATAGTTTTATATGGTTTTATATAGTTTTTTATAGTTTTATATAGGTTTGTTAGTATTATATAGTTTTATATAGTTTTATATATTTTTATATAGTTTTATACAGTTTTATATAATTCTATAGAGTTTTATATAGGTTTGTATAGTTTTGTTAGTTTTATATAGTTTCTATAGTTTTATATACTTTTATATAGTTTTATATAGTTTTATATAGTTTTATATAGTTTTAAATAGATCTACATAGTTTTATAGAGGTTTATATAGTTTTACATAGTTTTGTTAGTTTAGTTTTATATAGTTTTCTATAGTTTTATATAGTTTTATATAGTTTTATATAGTGTTATATAATTTTATAGAGTTTTATATAGTTTTATATAGTTTTATATAGTTTTATATAGTTTTATATAGTTTTAAATAGTTATGCATAGTTTTATAGAGTTTTATATACTTTTATGTAGTTTGATATTGTTTGATATAATTTTATCGAGTTTTATAAAGTTTTATATTGTTTTATATAGTTTTGTTAGTTTTATATATTTTTATATAGTTTTATATAGTTTTATATAGTTTTATAGAGGTTTATATAGTTTTATATAGTTTTGTTAGCTTTATACAGTTTTACATAGTTTTATAGGTTATTATATAGTTTTATATAGTTTTATTAGTTTTATACAGTTTTGTATAGTACTATAAAGTTTTATATAGTTTTATCTAGTTTTTTATAGTTTTATATAGTTTTTTTAGTTTCATATAGTTTTATATAGTTTTATTAGTTTTATATAGTTTTATATAGTTTTTTATAGTTTTTTTAGTTTTATATAGTTTTATATAGTTTTATATAGTTTTATATAGTTTTATTAGTTTTATATAGTTTTATATAGTTTTATATAGTTTTATATGGTTTTATATAGTTTTATATAGTTTTATATAGTCTTAATAGTTTTATATAGTGTTATATAGTTTATATAGTTTTATATAGTGTTATATAGTTTTATATAGTTTTATATAGTTTTACATAGTTTTATATAGTTTTATATAGGTGTATATAGTATTATTAGTTTTATATAGGTTTATATAGTTTTACGTCGTTTTATATGTTTAATGTAGTTTTCCTTAGTTTTATATAGTTATATATAGTTTTATGCAGTTTTATAATGTTTTATATAGTTTTGTTAGTTTTTTATAGTTTTATATAGTTTTATATAGTTTTATATAGTTTTATATACTTTTATATTGTTTAATATAGTTTTATATACTTTCGTATAGTTTTATATAGTTTTATATAGTTTTATATAGTTTTATATAGTTTCATTAGTTTTATATTGTTTTACATAGTATTATATAGTTTCATTAGTTTCATATAGTTTTACATAGTCTCATATAGATCTCTACAGTTTTGTTTAGTTTTATACAGTTTTATATAGATTGACAATGTTTTATGTAGTTTTATACTATTTTATATATATTGATATTGTTTTATGTAGTTTTATATAATTTAAAATAGTTTTACATAGATTAATATAATTTTACATATTTCTATATAGTTTTATATAGTTTCGTATAGATTTATTATAGTCTTACACAGTTTTATGTAGCCTTATATAGTTTCATATCGTTTGATCCAGTTTGATATAGTTTCGCATTGTTCTATATAGCTTTAGCCATAATGCGCAGAAGAGATATGGAACTGTGATATACGAGTACCCGTTTATCTTGTCCATAATGCAGAGAAAGCGACCTGTATCAATGTTATGCGATTACACGTTTATATTGTCCGTACAGCGGAGAAGCGGTCTGAATATGTGTAAAGCGAGTACACTTTCGTCTTTTCCATAAGCCCAACAAGAGGCCTGGATCTGTCTATGCGAGTACACGGCGATCTTAGCCTTAAGGCAGAGAAGCGACCTGGGTCTGCATTATGCGTTGACACAATGATATTACCCGTACGGCCGAGAAGCGATGTGGGTGTGTATTATACGAGTAACAGTTAGCGTAGAACGCATCTCGGATCTGGCGGTTAGTCACAACATGTACTCTGTTAACACACATGCAGATCACTTCCCCGTCTTTGCAAAGATCAAAGTGTACTCGAATAAACCAAATCCAGATCGCTTATCGCCATTATGGCTAAGACCAAAGTGTACTCGAATATCCCAAATCTAGGTCGCTTCTCGGCCTTATGGCTATGATCAAAGTGTACTCGTAAAACACACATCCAGGTCAGTTCTCGGCCTTATAGCTAAGATCAAAGTGTACACTAATAACCCAAATCCAGATCGCTGCTCGGCCGTATGGATAAGATCAAAGTGTAGCCGCATAACGCACATCCAGATCGCTTCTCGGCATTGTGGCTAAGATGAAAGTGCACTCGCATAACACACATCCAGAACGCTTCTCGGCCTGATGGCTAGGATCAAAGTGCACTCGTATAACATACATCCAGATCGCTTCTCGGGCTTATGGCTAAGATCAAAGTGTGCACGAACAACCCAAATCCATATCGCAGCTCGGCCGTATGGCTAAGATCAAAGTGTACACGAACAACCCAAATCCATATCGCAGCTCGGCCGTATGGCTAAGATCAAAGTGTACACGAACAACCCAAATCCATATCGCAGCTGAGCCGTATGGCTAAGATCAAAGTGCACACGAATAACCCAAATCCAGATCGCTCCTCGGTCGCATGTCTAAGGTCAAAGTGTACTCGCATAACACCCATGCAGATCGCTCCTCGGCCATATTGCTAAGATCAAAGTGTACACGCATGTCAGACATCCAGTTCGCTTCTCGGCCTCATGGATGTGATCAAAGTGTACTCGCATGACCCAAATCCAGCTCGTTTATTGGGCCTTGTGGCTATGAACAGAGTGTTATCGCATAACACACATCCAGATCGCGTCTCGGCCTTATGGCTGAGATTTAAAATGTACACGCATAACACAAATCCAGATTGCTTCTCGGACTTAGGGCTAAGATCAGGGCGTACTCGCATAACACACATCTAGATCACTACTCGGCCTTTGGCTAAGATCATAGTGCAATCGAATAACCCAAATCCAGATCGCTTCTCGGCTTTATGGCTAAGATCAAAGTGTATTCCCATACCACACATCGATATCGCTTCTCGGCCTTATGGCTAAGATCAAAGTGCACTCGCATAACCCACATCCATATCGCTTGTCGGCCTTATGGGTAAGATCAAAGTGTACTCGAATAAACCAAATCCAGGTCGATGCTCGGCCTTATGGCTACGATCGAAGTGTACTCGCATAACACATCTCCACATAGCCTCTCGGAATTATGTCTAAGATCAAAATGTACACGAATAACGCAAATCCAGATCGCTGCTCTGCCGTATGGCTAAGATCAAGGTGTACTTGCATAACACACATCCAAGTCGATTCTAGGCCTTATGGCTAAGATCAAAGCGAGCTGGGATAACACACATCCACAACGCTTCTCGGCCTTATTGATGAGAGCAAAGTGTACTCGCATAACACACATCCAGATCGCTTCTCGTCCTGATGGATAAGATCAAAGTGTACTCGAATAACCCAAAACCAGATCGCTGCTCGGCCTTATGGCTACGATCGAAGTGTACTCGCATAACACACATCCAGATCGCTTCTCGGTCTTATGGCTAGGATCAAAGTGCACCCGTATAACCCAAATCCATATCGCTTCTCGTCCGTATGGCTAACATCAAAGTGTACTCGCATAACACACATCCAGAACACTTCTCGGCATTATGGCTGAAATCAAAGTGTACACGCATAACACACATCCAGATGGCTTATTGCCCTTATGGCTAAGATCAATTTGCACTCGTATAATACAGATCCAGGTCGTTTCTCGGCATTATAGCAACGATCAAAGTATACTCGCATAACATTCTTCCAGATCGCTACTCGGCCCTATGGATAAGATCAAAGGGTACGCGAATAACCCAAATCCAGATCAGTTCTCGGACTTGTGGCTACGATCAAAGTGTACTCGCATAACACACAACCAGATCACTTCTCGGGCTTATGCCTAAGATCAAAGTGTACT
This sequence comes from Nomia melanderi, assembly GCF_051020985.1. NCBI lineage: Eukaryota > Metazoa > Arthropoda > Insecta > Hymenoptera > Halictidae > Nomia > Nomia melanderi. The sequence continues at coordinate 64,471 of NW_027475312.1, read as the reverse complement.
CACATAACACACAACCAGGTCGCTTCTCGGCCTTATGGCTGAGATGAACGTATACTCGCATGACACACATCCCGAAAGCTACTCGGCCTTATGGCTAAGATCAAAGTGTACTCGAATAAACCAAGTTCAGATCGCTTCTCGGCCTCAAGGCTTCGACCAACGCGTCCTCGCGTAACACACATCCAGATCGCTTCTCGGCCTCATGGCTACGATCAAAGTGTACTCGCATAACACACATCCAGATCGCTTCTCGGCCTTATGGCTAAGATCAAAGTGTACTCGCATAACACACATCCAGATCGCTTTCGGCCTTATGGATATGATCAAAGTGTACTCGAATAACACACATCCAGATCGCTGCTCGTCCGTATGGCTAAAATCAATGTGTACTCGCATGACACACATCCCGATCGCTTCTCGGCCTTATGGCTAGCATCAAAGTGTACTCGCATAACACACATAGAATCGCTTTCGGCCTTATGGATATGATCAAAGTGTACTCGAATAACATACATCCAGATCTCTGCTCGTCCGTATGGCTAAGATCAAAGTGTACTCGCATAACACACATCCAGAACACTTCTCGGCGTTATTGATGAGATCAAAGTGTACTCGCATAACACACATCCAGATCGCTTCTCGGCCTTATGGCTAAAATCAAAGTGTACTCGAATAACCCAAATCCAGATCGCTGCTCGGCCTTATGGCTAAGATCAAAGTGTACTCGCATAACACACATCCAGATAGCTTCTCAGCCGTATGGCTAAGATCAAAGTGTACATTCATACCCAAATCCAGGTCGCTTATCGCCCTTATGGCTAAGCTCAAATTGTATTCCCATAACACACATCCATATCGCTTCACGGCCTTATGGTTACTATCAAACTGCACTCGCATAAAACACATACAGATCGCTTCACGGCCTTATGGTTAAGATCAAAGTTTGCTCGAATAACCCAAATCCAGATCGCAGCTCTGCCGTATGGCTATGATCAAAGTATACTCGCATAACACACATCCAGATCGCTTCACGGCCTTATGGTTAAGATCAAAGTTTGCTCGAATAACCCAAATCCAGATCGCTGCTCTGCCGTATGGCTAGGATCAAAGTATACTCGCATAACACACATCCAGAACGCTTCACGGCCTTATGCCTAAGATAAAAGTGTGATCGACTAACCCAAATCCAGATCACTTCTCGTCCTTATGGCTGAGATCAAAGTGTACTCGCATAACACACATCCAGATCGCTTCTCGGCCTTATGGCTAGCATCAAAGTGTACTCGCATAACACACATCCAGAACGCTTTCCGCCTTATGGATATGATCAAAGTGTACTCGAATAACACACATCCAGATCGCTGCTCGTCCGTATGGCTAAGATCAAAGTGTACTCGCATAACACACATCCAGATCACTTTCCGGCCTTATGGCTAAGATCAAAGTGTACTCGCATAACGCACATCCAGAACGCTTCACGGCCTTATGCCTAAGATAAAAGTGTGATCGACTAACCCAAATCCAGATCACTTCTCGTCCTTATGGCTGAGATCACAGTTTGCTCGAATAACCCAAATCCAGATCGCTGCTCTGCCGTATGTCTAGGATCGAAGTATACTCGCATAACACACATCCAGAACGCTTCACGGCCTTATGCCTCAGATAAAAGTGTGATCGACTAACCCAAGTCCAGATCACTTCTCGTCCTTATGGCTGAGATCAAAGTGTACTCGCATAACACACATCCAGATCGCTTCTCGGCCTTCTGGCTAACATCAAAGGGTACTCGCATAACCCAATTCCAGATCGCTTTCGGCCTTATGGATATGATCAAAGTGTACTCGAATAACACACATCCAGATCGCTGCTCGTCCGTATGGCTAAGATCAATGTGTACTCGCATGACACACATCCCGATCGCTTCTCATCCTTATGGCTAGCATCAAAGTGTACTCGCAAAACACACATCCAGATCGCTTTCGGCCTTATGGATATGATCAAAGTGTACTCGAATAACACACATCCAGATCGCTGCTCGTCCGTATGGCTAAGATCAAAGTGTACTCGCATGACACACATCCCGATCCCTTCGCGGCCTTATGGCTAGCATCAAAGTGTACTCGCATAACACACATCCAGAACGCTTTCGGCGTTATGGATATGATCAAAGTGTACTCGAATAACACACATCCAGATCGCTGCACGTCCGTATGGCTCAGATCAAAGTGTACTCGCATAACACACATCCAGAGCAGTTCTCGGCCTTATTAATGAGATCAAAGTGTACTCGCATAACACAAATCCAGATCGCTTCTCGGCCTTATGGCTAAAATCAAAGTGTACTCGAATAACCCAAATTCAGATCGCTGCTCGGCCTTATGGCTAAGATCAAAGTGTACTCGCATGACACACATCCAGATCGTTTCTCGGTCCTATGGCTAGGATCAAAGTGCACCCGTATAACCCAAATCCATATCGCTTCTCGTCCGTATGGCTAAGATCAAAGTATACTCGCATGACACACATCCCGATCGCTTCTCGGCCTTATGGCTAGCATCAAAGTGTACTCGCATAACGCACATCCAGATCGCTTTCGGCCTTATGGCTAAGATCTAAGTGTACTCGCATAACAAACATCCAGGTCGCTTTCCGGCCTTATGGCTAAGAACAAAGTGTACTCGCATAACACACATCCAGAACGCTTTCCGCCTTATGGATATGATCAAAGTGTACTCGAATAACACACATCCAGATCGCTGCTCGTCCGTATGGCTAAGATCAATGTGTACTCGCATAACACACATCCAGAGCACTTCTCGGCCTTATTGATGAGATCTAAGTGTACTCGCATAACAAACATCCAGGTCGCTTTCCGGCCTTATGGCTAAGAACAAAGTGTACTCGCATAACACACATCCAGATCGCTTCTCGGTCTTATGGCTAGGACCAAAGTGCACCCGTATAAACCAAATCCATATCGCTTCTCATCCGTGTGACTAAGATCAAAGTGTACTTGCATAACACACGTCCAGAACACTTCTCCGCATTATGGATGAGATCAAAGTGTACTCGCATAACACACATCCAGATCGCTTCTCGGCCTTATGGCTAAGATCTAAGTGTACTCGCATAACAAACATCCAGGTCGCTTTCCGGCCTTATGGATATGATCAAAGTGTAGTCGAATAACACACATCCAGATCGCTGCTCGTCCGTATGGCTAAGATCAAAGTGTACTCGCATGACACACATCCCGATCGCTTCTCGGCCTTATGGCTAGCATCAAAGTGTACTCGCATAACACACATCCAGAACGCTTTCCGCCTTATGGATATGATCAAAGTGTACTCGAATAACACACATCCAGATCGCTGCTCGTCCGTATGGCTAAGATCAATGTGTACTCGCATAACACACATCCAGAGCACTTCTCGGTCTTATGGCTAGGATCAAAGTGCACCCGTATAACCCAAATCCATATCGCTTCTCGGCCTTATGGCTAAGATCAAAGTGTACTCGCATAACACACATCCAGAACACTTCTCGGCATTATGGCTGAAATCAAAGTGTACACGCATAACACACATCCAGATGGCTTATTGCCCTTATGGCTAAGATCAATTTGCACTCGTATAATACAGATCCAGGTCGTTTCTCGGCATTATAGCAACGATCAAAGTATACTCGCATAACATCCTTCCAGATCGCTACTCGGCCCTATGGATAAGATCAAAGGGTACGCGACTAACCCAAATCCAGATCAGTTCTCGGCCTTGTGGCTACGATCAAAGTGTACCCGCATAACACACAACCAGATCACTTCTCGGGCTTATGCCTAAGATTAAAGTGTACTCACATAACACACAACCAGGTCGCTTCTCGGCCTTATGGCTGAGATGAACGTATACTCGCATAACACACATCCCGAAAGCTACTCGGCCTTATGGCTAAGATCAAAGTGTACTCGAATAAACCAAGTTCAGATCGCTTCTCGGCCTCAAGGCTTCGACCAACGCGTCCTCGCGTAACACACATCCAGATCGCTTCTCGGCCTCATGGCTACGATCAAAGTGTACTCGCATAACACACATCCAGATCGCTTCTCGGCCTTATGGCTAAGATCAAAGTGTACTCGCATAACACACATCCAGATCGCTTTCGGCCTTATGGATATGATCAAAGTGTACACGAATAACACACATCCAGATCGCTGCTCGTCCGTATGGCTAAAATCAATGTGTACTCGCATGACACACATCCCAATCGCTTCAAGGCCTTATGGCTAGCATCAAAGTGTACTCGCATAACACACATAGAATCGCTTTCGGCCTTATGGATATGATCAAAGTGTACTCGAATAACATACATCCAGATCGCTGCCCGTCCGTATGGCTAAGATCAAAGTGTACTCGCATAACACACATCCAGAACACTTCTCGGCGTTATGGATGAGATCAAAGTGTACTCGCATGACACACATCCAGATCGCTTCTCGGCCTTATGGCTAAAATCAAAGTGTACTCGAATAACCCAAATCCAGATCGCTGCTCGGCCTTATGGCTAAGATCAAAGTGTACTCGCATAACACACATCCAGATCGCTGCTCGTCCGGATGGCTAAGATCAATGTGTACTCGCATGACACACATCCCGATCGCTTCTCGGCCTTATGGATAGCATCACAGTGTACTCGCATAACACACATCCAGATCGCTTTCGGCCTTATGGATATAATCAAAGTGTACTCGAATAACACACATCCAGATCGCTGCTCGTCCGTATGGCTAAGATCAAAGTGTACTCGCATAACACACGTCCAGAACACTTCTCGGCATTAAGGCTGAGATCAAAGTGTACTCGCATAACACACATCCATATCGCTTCACGGCCTTATGGTTACTATCAAAGTGCACTCGCATAACACACATACAGATCACTTCACGGCCTTATGGTTAAGATCAAAGTTTGCTCGAATAACCCAAATCCAGATCGCTGCTCTGCCGTATGGCTAGGATCAAAGTATACTCGCATAACACACATCCAGAACGCTTCACGGCCTTATGCCTAAGATAAAAGTGTCATCGACTAACCCAAATCCAGATCACTTCTCGTCCTTATGGCTGAGATCAAAGTTTGCTCGAATATCCCAAATCCAGATCGCTGCTCTGCCGTATGGCTAGGATCAAAGTATACTCGCATAGCACACATCCAGAACGCTTCACGGCCTTATGCCTAAGATAAAAGTGTGATCGACTAACCCAAATCCAGATCGCTGCTCGTCCGTATGTCTAAAATCAATGTGTACTCGCATGACACACATCCCGATCGCTTCTCGGCATTATGGCTAGCATCAAAGTGTACTCGCATAACACACATAGAATCGCTTTCGGCCTTATGGATATGATCAAAGTGTACTCGAGTAACATACATCCAGATCGCTGCTCGTCCGTATGGCTAAGATCAAAGTGTACTCGCATAACACACATCCAGAACACTTCTCGGCGTTATTGATGAGATCAAAGTGTACTGGCATAACACACATCCAGATCGCTTCTCGGACTTATGGCTAAAATCAAAGTGCACCCGTATAACCCAAATCCATATCGCTTCTCGTCCGTATGGCTAAGATCAATGTGTACTCGCATGACACACATCCTGATCGCTTCTCGGCCTTATGGCTAGCATCAAAGTGTATTCGCATAACACACATCCAGATCGCTTTCGGCCTTATGGATATGATCAAAGTGTACTCGAATAACACACATCCAGATCGCTGCTCGTCCCTATGGCTAAGATCAAAGTGTACTCGCATAACACACATCCAGAACACTTCTCGGCGTTATTGATGAGATCAAAGTGTACTCGCATAACACACATCCAGATCGCTTCTCGGACTTATGGCTAAAATCAAAGTGTACTCGAATAACCCAAATCCAGATCGCTGCTCGGCCTAATGGCTAAGATCAAAGTGTACTCGCATAACACACATCCAGATCGCTTCGCGGTCTTATGGCTAGGATCTAAGTGTACTCGCATAACAATCATCCAGGTCGCTTTCCGGCCTTATGGCTAAGATCAAAGTGTACTCGCATAACGCACATCCAGAACACTTCTCGGCCTTATGCCTAAGATAAAAGTGTGATCGACTAACCCAAATCCAGATCACTTCTCGTCCTTATGGCTGAGATCAATGTGTACTCGCATAACACACATCCAGATCGCTTCTCGGCCTTATGGCTAAGATCAAAGTGTACTCGCATAACACACATCCAGATCGCTTTCGGCCTTATGGATATGATCAAAGTGTACTCGAGTAACACACATCCAGGTCGCTGCTCGTCCGTATGGCTAAGATCAAAGTGTACTCGCATAACGCACATCCAGAACACTTCTCGGCCTTATTGATGAGATCAAAGTGTACTCGCATAACACATATCCAGATAGCTTCTCAGCCGTATGGCTAAGATCAAAGTGTACTCGCATACCCAAATCCAGGTCGCTTATCGCCCTTATGGCTAAGATCAAATTGTATTCCCATAACACACATCCATATCGCTTCACGGCGTTATGGTTACTATCAAAGCGCACTCGGATAACACACATACAGATCGCTTCACGGCCTTATGGTTAAGATCAAAGTTTGCTCGACTAACCCAAATCCAGATCACTTCTCATCCTTATGGCTGAGATCAAAGTGTACTCGCATAACACACATCCAGATCGCTTTCGGCCTTATGGATATGATCAAAGTGTACTCGAATAACACACATCCAGATCGCTGCTCGTCCGGATGGCTAAGATCAATGTGTACTCGCATGACACACATCCCGATCGCTTCTCGGCCTTATGGCTAGCAGCAAAGTGTACTCGCATAACACACATCCAGATCGCTTTCGGCCATATGGATATGATCAAAGTGTACTCGCATAACACACATCCAGATCGCTTCTTGGCCTTATGGCTAAAATCAAAGTGTACTCGAATAACCCAAATCCAGATCGCTTTCGGCCTTATGGCTAAGATCTAAGTGTACTCGCATAACAAACGTCCAGGTCGCTTTCCGGCCTTATGGCTAAGAACAAAGTGTACTCGCATAACACACATCCAGATCGCTTCTCGGTCTTATGGCAAGGACCAAAGTGCACCCGTATAAACCAAATCCATATCGCTTCTCATCCGTGTGACTAAGATCAAAGTGTACTTGCATAACACACGTCCAGAACACTTCTCCGCATTATGGATGAGATCAAAGTGTACTCGCATAACACACATCCAGATCGCTTCTCGGCCTTATGGCTAAGATCTAAGTGTACTCGCATAACAAACATCCAGGTCGCTTTCCGGCCTTATGGATATGATCAAAGTGTAGTCGAATAACACACATCCAGATCGCTGCTCGTCCGTATGGCTAAGATCAAAGTGTACTCGCATGACACACATCCCGATCGCTTCTCGGCCTTATGGCTAGCATCAAAGTGTACTCGCATAACACACATCCAGATCGCTTTCGGCCTTATGGATATGATCAAAGTGTACTCGAATAACACACATCCAGAACGCTTCACGGCCTTATGCCTAAGATAAAAGTGTGATCGACTAACCCAAATCCAGATCACTTCTCGTCCTTATGGCTGAGATCAAAGTGTACTCGCATAACACACATCCAGATCTCTTCTCGGCCTTATGGCTAAGATCAAAGTGTACTCGTATAACACACATCCAGATCGCTTCTCGGCCTTCTGGCTAACATCAAAGGGTACTCGCATAACCCAATTCCAGATCGCTTTCGGCCTTATGGATATGATCAAAGTGTACTCGAATAACACACATCCAGATCGCTGCTCGTCCGTATGGCTAAGATCAATGTGTACTCGCATGACACACATCCCGATCGCTTCTCATCCTTATGGCTAGCATCAAAGTGTACTCGCAAAACACACATCCAGATCGCTTTCGGCCTTATGGATATGATCAAAGTGTACTCGAATAACACACATCCAGATCGCTGCACGTCCGTATGGCTCAGATCAAAGTGTACTCGCATAACACACATCCAGAGCAGTTCTCGGCCTTATTAATGAGATCAAAGAGTACTCGCATAACACAAATCCAGATCGCTTCTCGGCCTTATGGCTAAAATCAAAGTGTACTCGAATAACCCAAATTCAGATCGCTGCTCGGCCTTATGGCTAAGATCAAAGTGTACTCGCATGACACACATCCAGATAGCTTCTCAGCCGTATGGCTAAGATCAAAGTGTACACGCATACCCAAATCCAGGTCGCTTATCGCCCTTATGGCTAAGCTCAAATTGTATTCCCATAACACACATCCATATCGCTTCACGGCCTTATGGTTACTATCAAACTGCACTCGCATAACACACATACAGATCGCTTCACGGCCTTATGGTTAAGATCAAAGTTTGCTCGAATAACCCAAATCCAGATCGCTGCTCTGCCGTATGGCTAGGATCAAAGTATACTCGCATAACACACATCCAGAACGCTTCACGGCCTTATGCCTAAGATAAAAGTGTGATCGACTAACCCAAATCCAGATCACTTCTCGTCCTTATGGCTGAGATGACAGTTTGCTCGAATAACCCAAATCCAGATCGCTGCTCTGCCGTATGTCTAGGATCGAAGTATACTCGCGTAACACACATCCAGAACGCTTCACGGCCTTATGCCTCAGATAAAAGTGTGATCGACTAACCCAAATCCAGATCACTTCTCGTCCTTATGGCTGAGATCAAAGTGTACTCGCATAACACACATCCAGATCTCTTCTCGGCCTTATGGCTAAGATCAAAGTGTACTCGTATAACACACATCCAGATCGCTTCTCGGCCTTCTGGCTAACATCAAAGGGTACTCGCATAACCCAATTCCAGATCGCTTTCGGCCTTATGGATATGATCAAAGTGTACTCGAATAACACACATCCAGATCGCTGCTCGTCCGTATGGCTAAGATCAATGTGTACTCGCATGACACACATCCCGATCGCTTCTCATCCTTATGGCTAGCATCAAAGTGTACTCGCAAAACACACATCCAGATCGCTTTCGGCCTTATGGATATGATCAAAGTGTACTCGAATAACACACATCCAGATCGCTGCACGTCCGTATGGCTCAGATGAAAGTGTACTCGCATAACACACATCCAGAGCAGTTCTCGGCCTTATTAATGAGATCAAAGAGTACTCGCATAACACAAATCCAGATCGCTTCTCGGCCTTATGGCTAAAATCAAAGTGTACTCGAATAACCCAAATTCAGATCGCTGCTCGGCCTTATGGCTAAGATCAAAGTGTACTCGCATGACACACATCCAGATCGTTTCTCGGTCCTATGGCTAGGATCAAAGTGCACCCGTATAACCCAAATCCATATCGCTTCTCGTCCGTATGGCTAAGATCAAAGTATACTCGCATGACACACATCCCGATCGCTTCTCGGCCTTATGGCTAGCATCAAAGTGTACTCGCATAACACACATCCAGATCGCTTTCGGCCTTATGGCTAAGATCTAAGTGTACTCGCATAACAAACATCCAGGTCGCTTTCCGGCCTTATGGCTAAGAACAAAGTGTACTCGCATAACACACATCCAGAACGCTTTCCGCCTTATGGATATGATCAAAGTGTACTCGAATAACACACATCCAGATCGCTGCTCGTCCGTGTGGCTAAGATCAATGTGTACTCGCATAACACACATCCAGAGCACTTCTCGGCCTTATTGATGAGATCAAAGTGTACTCGCATAACGCACATCCAGATCGCTTCTCGGCCTTATGGCTAAGATCAAAGTGTACTCGTATAACACACATCCAGATCGCTTCTCGGCCTTCTGGATAACATCAAAGGGTACTCGCATAACCCAAATCCAGATCGCTTTCGGCCTTATGGATATGATCAAAGTGTACTCGAATAACACACATCCAGATCGCTGCTCGTCCGTATGGCTAAGATCTAAGTGTACTCGCATAACAAACATCCAGGTCGCTTTCCGGCCTTATGGATATGATCAAAGTGTAGTCGAATAACACACATCCAGATCGCTGCTCGTCCGTATGGCTAAGATCAAAGTGTACTCGCATGACACACATCCCGATCGCTTCTCGGCCTTATGGCTAGCATCAAAGTGTACTCGCATAACACACATCCAGAACGCTTTCCGCCTTATGGATATGATCAAAGTGTACTCGAATAACACACATCCAGATCGCTGCTCGTCCGTATGGCTAAGATCAATGTGTACTCGCATAACACACATCCAGAACGCTTTCCGCCTTATGGATATGATCAAAGTGTACTCGAATAACACACATCCAGATCGCTGCTCGTCCGTATGGCTAAGATCAATGTGTACTCGCATAACACACATCCAGAGCACTTCTCGGCCTTATTGATGAGATCAAAGTGTACTCGCATAACGCACATCCAGATCGCTTCTCGGCCTTATGGCTAAGATCAAAGTGTACTCGTATAACCCAAATCCAGATCGCTTTCGGCCTTATGGATATGATCAAAGTGTACTCGAATAACACACATCCAGATCGCTGCTCGTCCGTATGGCTAAGATCAAAGTGTACTCGCATGACACACATCGCGATCGCTTCGCGGCCTTATGGCTAGCATCAAAGTGTACTCGCATAACACACATCCAGAACGCTTTCGACGTTATGGATATGATCAAAGTGTACTCGAATAACACACATCCAGATCGCTGCACGTCCGTATGGCTCAGATCAAAGTGTACTCGCATAACACACATCCAGAGCACTTCTCGGCCTTATTAATGAGATCAAAGTGTACTCGCATAACACAAATCCAGATCGCTTCTCGGCCTTATGGCTAGCAGCAAAGTGTACTTGCATAACACACATCCAGATCGCTTTCGGCCATATGGATATGATCAAAGTGTACTCGCATAACACACATCCAGATCGCTTCTTGGCCTTATGGCTAAAATCAAAGTGTACTCGAATAACCCAAATCCAGATCGCTTTCGGCCTTATGGCTAAGATCTAAGTGTACTCGCATAACAAACATCCAGGTCGCTTTCCGGCCTTATGGCTAAGAACAAAGTGTACTCGCATAACACACATCCAGATCGCTTCTCGGTCTTATGGCTAGGACCAAAGTGCACCCGTATAAACCAAATCCATATCGCTTCTCATCCGTGTGACTAAGATCAAAGTGTACTTGCATAACACACGTCCAGAACACTTCTCCGCATTATGGATGAGATCAAAGTGTACTCGCATAACACACATCCAGATCGCTTCTCGGCCTTATGGCTAGCATCAAAGTGTACTCGCATAACACACATCCAGAACGCTTTCCGCCTTATGGATATGATCAAAGTGTACTCGAATAACACACATCCAGATCGCTGCTCGTCCGTATGGCTAAGATCAAAGTGTACTCGCATAACACACATCCAGATCACTTTCCGGCCTTATGGCTAAGATCAAAGTGTACTCGCATAACGCACATCCAGAAAACTTCTCGGCCTTATTGATGAGATCAAAGTGTACTCGCATAACACACATCCAGATAGCTTCTCAGCCGTATGGCAAAGATCAAAGTGTACACGCATACCCAAATCCAGGTCGCTTATCGCCCTTATGGCTAAGCTCAAATTGTATTCCCATAACACACATCCATATCGCTTCACGGCCTTATGGTTACTATCAAACTGCACTCGCATAACACACATACAGATCGCTTCACGGCCTTATGGTTAAGATCAAAGTTTGCTCGAATAACCCAAATCCAGATCGCTGCTCTGCCGTATGGCTAGGATCAAAGTATACTCGCATAACACACATCCAGAACGCTTCACGGCCTTATGCCTAAGATAAAAGTGTGATCGACTAACCCAAATCCAGATCACTTCTCGTCCTTATGGCTGAGATCACAGTTTGCTCGAATAACCCAAATCCAGATCGCTGCTCTGCCGTATGTCTAGGATCGAAGTATACTCGCATAGCACACATCCAGAACGCTTCACGGCCTTATGCCTCAGATAAAAGTGTGATCGACTAACCCAAGTCCAGATCACTTCTCGTCCTTATGGCTGAGATCAAAGTGTACTCGCATAACACACATCCAGATCGCTTCTCGGCCTTATGGCTAAGATCAAAGTGTACTCGTATAACACACATCCAGATCGCTTCTCGGCCTTCTGGCTAACATCAAAGGGTACTCGCATAACCCAATTCCAGATCGCTTTCGGCCTTATGGATATGATCAAAGTGTACTCGAATAACACACATCCAGATCGCTGCTCGTCCGTATGGCTAAGATCAATGTGTACTCGCATGACACACATCCCGATCGCTTCTCATCCTTATGGCTAGCATCAAAGTGTACTCGCAAAACACACATCCAGATCGCTTTCGGCCTTATGGATATGATCAAAGTGTACTCGAATAACACACATCCAGATCGCTGCTCGTCCGTATGGCTAAGATCAAAGTGTACTCGCATGACACACATCCCGATCGCTTCGCGGCCTTATGGCTAGCATCAAAGTGTACTCGCATAACACACATCCAGAACGCTTTCGGCGTTATGGATATGATCAAAGTGTACTCGAATAACACACATCCAGATCGCTGCACGTCCGTATGGCTCAGATCAAAGTGTACTCGCATAACACACATCCAGAGCAGTTCTCGGCCTTATTAATGAGATCAAAGTGTACTCGCATAACACAAATCCAGATCGCTTCTCGGCCTTATGGCTAAAATCAAAGTGTACTCGAATAACCCAAATTCAGATCGCTGCTCGGCCTTATGGCTAAGATCAAAGAGTACTCGCATGACACACATCCAGATCGTTTCTCGGTCCTATGGCTAGGATCAAAGTGCACCCGTATAACCCAAATCCATATCGCTTCTCGTCCGTATGGCTAAGATCAAAGTATACTCGCATGACACACATCCCGATCGCTTCTCGGCCTTATGGCTAGCATCAAAGTGTACTCGCATAACACACATCCAGATCGCTTTCGGCCTTATGGCTAAGATCTAAGTGTACTCGCATAACAAACATCCAGGTCGCTTTCCGGCCTTATGGCTAAGAACAAAGTGTACTCGCATAACACACATCCAGAACGCTTTCCGCCTTATGGATATGATCAAAGTGTACTCGAATAACACACATCTAGATCGCTGCTCGGCCGTATGGCTAAGATCAATGTGTACTCGCATAACACACATCCAGAGCACTTCTCGGCCTTATTGGTGAGATCTAAGTGTACTCGCATAACAAACATCCAGGTCGCTTTCCGGCCTTATGGCTAAGAACAAAGTGTACTCGCATAACACACATCCAGATCGCTTCTCGGTCTTATGGCTAGGACCAAAGTGCACCCGTATAAACCAAATCCATATCGCTTCTCATCCGTGTGACTAAGATCAAAGTGTACTTGCATAACACACGTCCAGAACACTTCTCCGCATTATGGATGAGATCAAAGTGTACTCGCATAACACACATCCAGATCGCTTCTCGGCCTTATGGCTAAGATCTAAGTGTACTCGCATAACAAACATCCAGGTCGCTTTCCGGCCTTATGGATATGATCAAAGTGTAGTCGAATAACACACATCCAGATCGCTGCTCGTCCGTATGGCTAAGATTAAAGTGTACTCGCATGACACACATCCCGATCGCTTCTCGGCCTTATGGCTAGCATCAAAGTGTACTCGCATAACACACATCCAGAACGCTTTCCGCCTTATGGATATGATCAAAGTGTACTCGAATAACACACATCCAGATCGCTGCTCGTCCGTATGGCTAAGATCAATGTGTACTCGCATAACACACATCCAGAGCACTTCTCGGTCTTATGGCTAGGATCAAAGTGCACCCGTATAACCCAAATCCATATCGCTTCTCGGCCTTATGGCTAAGATCAAAGTGTACTCGCATAACACACATCCAGAACACTTCTCGGCATTATGGCTGAAATCAAAGTGTACACGCATAACACACATCCAGATGGCTTATTGCCCTTATGGCTAAGATCAATTTGCACTCGTATAATACAGATCCAGGTCGTTTCTCGGCATTATAGCAACGATCAAAGTATACTCGCATAACATCCTTCCAGATCGCTACTCGGCCCTATGGATAAGATCAAAGGGTACGCGAATAACCCAAATCCAGATCAGTTCTCGGCCTTGTGGCTAGGATCAAAGTGTACCCGCATAACACACAACCAGATCACTTCTCGGGCTTATGCCTAAGATTAAAGTGTACTCACATAACACACAACCAGGTCGCTTCTCGGCCTTATGGCTGAGATGAACGTATACTCGCATAACACACATCCCGAAAGCTACTCGGCCTTATGGCTAAGATCAAAGTGTACTCGAATAAACCAAGTTCAGATCGCTTCTCGGCCTCAAGGCTTCGACCAACGCGTCCTCGCGTAACACACATCCAGATCGCTTCTCGGCCTCATGGCTACGATCAAAGTGTACTCGCATAACACACATCCAGATCGCTTCTCGGCCTTATGGCTAAGATCAAAGTGTACTCGCATAACACACATCCAGATCGCTTTCGGCCTTATGGATATGATCAAAGTGTACACGAATAACACACATCCAGATCGCTGCTCGTCCGTATGGCTAAAATCAATGTGTACTCGCATGACACACATCCCGATCGCTTCAAGGCCTTATGGCTAGCATCAAAGTGTACTCGCATAACACACATAGAATCGCTTTCGGCCTTATGGATATGATCAAAGTGTACTCGAATAACATACATCCAGATCGCTGCTCGTCCGTATGGCTAAGATCAAAGTGTACTCGCATAACACACATCCAGAACACTTCTCGGCGTTATTGATGAGATCAAAGTGTACTCGCATAACACACATCCAGATCGCTTCTCGGCCTTATGGCTAAAATCAAAGTGTACTCGAATAACCCAAATCCAGATCGCTGCTCGGCCTTATGGCTAAGATCAAAGTGTACTCGCATAACACACATCCAGATCGCTGCTCGTCCGGATGGCTAAGATCAATGTGTACTCGCATGACACACATCCCGATCGCTTCTCGGCCTTATGGATAGCATCACAGTGTACTCGCATAACACACATCCAGATCGCTTTCGGCCTTATGGATATGATCAAAGTGTACTCGAATAACACACATCCAGATCGCTGCTCGTCCGTATGGCTAAGATCAAAGTGTACTCGCATAACACACGTCCAGAACACTTCTCGGCATTATGGCTGAGATCAAAGTATACTCGCATAACACACATCCAGAACGCTTCACGGCCTTATGCCTAAGATAAAAGTGTCATCGACTAACCCAAATCCAGATCACTTCTCGTCCTTATGGCTGAGATCAAAGTTTGCTCGAATATCCCAAATCCAGATCGCTGCTCTGCCGTATGGCTAGGATCAAAGTATACTCGCATAGCACACATCCACAACGCTTCACGGCCTTATGCCTAAGATAAAAGTGTGATCGACTAACCCAAATCCAGATCGCTGCTCGTCCGTATGTCTAAAATCAATGTGTACTCGCATGACACACATCCCGATCGCTTCTCGGCATTATGGCTAGCATCAAAGTGTACTCGCATAACACACATAGAATCGCTTTCGGCCTTATGGATATGATCAAAGTGTACTCGAGTAACATACATCCAGATCGCTGCTCGTCCGTATGGCTAAGATCAAAGTGTACTCGCATAACACACATCCAGAACACTTCTCGGCGTTATTGATGAGATCAAAGTGTACTGGCATAACACACATCCAGATCGCTTCTCGGACTTATGGCTAAAATCAAAGTGCACCCGTATAACCCAAATCCATATCGCTTCTCGTCCGTATGGCTAAGATCAATGTGTACTCGCATGACACACATCCTGATCGCTTCTCGGCCTTATGGCTAGCATCAAAGTGTATTCGCATAACACACATCCAGATCGCTTTCGGCCTTATGGATATGATCAAAGTGTACTCGAATAACACACATCCAGATCGCTGCTCGTCCCTATGGCTAAGATCAAAGTGTACTCGCATAACACACATCCAGAACACTTCTCGGCGTTATTGATGAGATCAAAGTGTACTCGCATAACACACATCCAGATCGCTTCTCGGACTTATGGCTAAAATCAAAGTGTACTCGAATAACCCAAATCCAGATCGCTGCTCGGCCTAATGGCTAAGATCAAAGTGTACTCGCATAACACACATCCAGATCGCTTCTCGGTCTTATGGCTAGGATCTAAGTGTACTCGCATAACAATCATCCAGGTCGCTTTCCGGCCTTATGGCTAAGATCAAAGTGTACTCGCATAACGCACATCCAGAACACTTCTCGGCCTTATGCCTAAGATAAAAGTGTGATCGACTAACCCAAATCCAGATCACTTCTCGTCCTTATGGCTGAGATCAATGTGTACTCGCATAACACACATCCAGGTCGCTTTCCGGCCTTATGGCTAAGATCAAAGTGTACTCGCATAACACACATCCAGAGCACTTCTCGGTCTTATGGCTAGGATCAAAGTGCACCCGTATAACCCAAATCCATATCGCTTCTCGGCCTTATGGCTAAGATCAAAGTGTACTCGCATAACACACATCCAGAACACTTCTCGGCATTATGGCTGAAATCAAAGTGTACACGCATAACACACATCCAGATGGCTTATTGCCCTTATGGCTAAGATCAATTTGCACTCGTATAATACAGATCCAGGTCGTTTCTCGGCATTATAGCAACGATCAAAGTATACTCGCATAACATCCTTCCAGATCGCTACTCGGCCCTATGGATAAGATCAAAGGGTACGCGAATAACCCAAATCCAGATCAGTTCTCGGCCTTGTGGCTACGATCAAAGTGTACCCGCATAACACACAACCAGATCACTTCTCGGGCTTATGCCTAAGATTAAAGTGTACTCACATAACACACAACCAGGTCGCTTCTCGGCCTTATGGCTGAGATGAACGTATACTCGCATAACACACATCCCGAAAGCTACTCGGCCTTATGGCTAAGATCAAAGTGTACTCGAATAAACCAAGTTCAGATCGCTTCTCGGCCTCAAGGCTTCGACCAACGCGTCCTCGCGTAACACACATCCAGATCGCTTCTCGGCCTCATGGCTACGATCAAAGTGTACTCGCATTACACACATCCCGATCGCTTCAAGGCCTTATGGCTAGCATCAAAGTGTACTCGCATAACACACATAGAATCGCTTTCGGCCTTATGGATATGATCAAAGTGTACTCGAATAACATACATCCAGATCGCTGCTCGTCCGTATGGCTAAGATCAAAGTGTACTCGCATAACACACATCCAGAACACTTCTCGGCGTTATTGATGAGATCAAAGTGTACTCGCATAACACACATCCAGATCGCTTCTCGGCCTTATGGCTAAAATCAAAGTGTACTCGAATAACCCAAATCCAGATCGCTGCTCGGCCTTATGGCTAAGATCAAAGTGTACTCGCATAACACACATCCAGATCGCTGCTCGTCCGGATGGCTAAGATCAATGTGTACTCGCATGACACACATCCCGATCGCTTCTCGGCCTTATGGATAGCATCACAGTGTACTCGCATAACACACATCCAGATCGCTTTCGGCCTTATGGATATGATCAAAGTGTACTCGAATAACACACATCCAGATCGCTGCTCGTCCGTATGGCTAAGATCAAAGTGTACTCGCATAACACACGTCCAGAACACTTCTCGGCATTATGGCTGAGATCAAAGTGTACTCGCATAACACACATCCATATCGCTTCACGGCCTTATGGTTACTATCAAAGTGCACTCGCATAACACACATACAGATCGCTTCACGGCCTTATGGTTAAGATCAAAGTTTGCTCGAATAACCCAAATCCAGATCGCTGCTCTGCCGTATGGCTAGGATCAAAGTATACTCGCATAACACACATCCAGAACGCTTCACGGCCTTATGCCTAAGATAAAAGTGTCATCGACTAACCCAAATCCAGATCACTTCTCGTCCTTATGGCTGAGATCAAAGTTTGCTCGAATATCCCAAATCCAGATCGCTGCTCTGCCGTATGGCTAGGATCAAAGTATACTCGCATAGCACACATCCAGAACGCTTCACGGCCTTATGCCTAAGATAAAAGTGTGATCGACTAACCGAAATCCAGATCGCTGCTCGTCCGTATGTCTAAAATCAATGTGTACTCGCATGACACACATCCCGATCGCTTCTCGGCATTATGGCTAGCATCAATGTGTACTCGCATAACACACATAGAATCGCTTTCGGCCTTATGGATATGATCAAAGTGTACTCGAGTAACATACATCCAGATCGCTGCTCGTCCGTATGGCTAAGATCAAAGTGTACTCGCATAACACACATCCAGAACACTTCTCGGCGTTATTGATGAGATCAAAGTGTACTGGCATAACACACATCCAGATCGCTTCTCGGACTTATGGCTAAAATCAAAGTGCACCCGTATAACCCAAATCCATATCGCTTCTCGTCCGTATGGCTAAGATCAATGTGTACTCGCATGACACACATCCTGATCGCTTCTCGGCCTTATGGCTAGCATCAAAGTGTATTCGCATAACACACATCCAGATCGCTTTCGGCCTTATGGATATGATCAAAGTGTACTCGAATAACACACATCCAGATCGCTGCTCGTCCCTATGGCTAAGATCAAAGTGTACTCGCATAACACACATCCAGAACACTTCTCGGCGTTATTGATGAGATCAAAGTGTACTCGCATAACACACATCCAGATCGCTTCTCGGACTTATGGCTAAAATCAAAGTGTACTCGAATAACCCAAATCCAGATCGCTGCTCGGCCTAATGGCTAAGATCAAAGTGTACTCGCATAACACACATCCAGATCGCTTCTCGGTCTTATGGCTAGGATCTAAGTGTACTCGCATAACAATCATCCAGGTCGCTTTCCGGCCTTATGGCTAAGATCAAAGTGTACTCGCATAACGCACATCCAGAACACTTCTCGGCCTTATGCCTAAGATAAAAGTGTGATCGACTAACCCAAATCCAGATCACTTCTCGTCCTTATGGCTGAGATCAATGTGTACTCGCATAACACACATCCAGATCGCTTCTCGGCCTTATGGCTAAGATCAAAGTGTACTCGCATAACACACATCCAGATCGCTTTCGGCCTTATGGATATGATCAAAGTGTACTCGAATAACACACATCCAGGTCGCTGCTCGTCCGTATGGCTGAGATCAAAGTGTACTCGCATAACGCAAATCCAGAACACTTCTCGGCCTTATTGATGAGATCAAAGTGTACTCGCATAACACATATCCAGATAGCTTCTCAGCCGTATGGCTAAGATCAAAGTGTACTCGCATACCCAAATCCAGGTCGCTTATCGCCCTTATGGCTAAGATCAAATTGTATTCCCATAACACACATCCATATCGCTTCACGGCGTTATGGTTACTATCAAAGTGCACTCGGATAACACACATACAGATCGCTTCACGGCCTTATGGTTAAGATCAAAGTTTGCTCGACTAACCCAAATCCAGATCACTTCTCATCCTTATGGCTGAGATCAAAGTGTACTCGCATAACACACATCCAGATCGCTTTCGGCCTTATGGATATGATCAAAGTGTACTCGAATAACACACATCCAGATCGCTGCTCGTCCGGATGGCTAAGATCAATGTGTACTCGCATGACACACATCCCGATCGCTTCTCGGCCTTATGGCTAGCAGCAAAGTGTACTCGCATAACACACATCCAGATCGCTTTCGGCCATATGGATATGATCAAAGTGTACTCGCATAACACACATCCAGATCGCTTCTTGGCCTTATGGCTAAAATCAAAGTGTACTCGAATAACCCAAATCCAGATCGCTTTCGGCCTTATGGCTAAGATCTAAGTGTACTAGCATAACAAACGTCCAGGTCGCTTTCCGGCCTTATGGCTAAGAACAAAGTGTACTCGCATAACACACATCCAGATCGCTTCTCGGTCTTATGGCAAGGACCAAAGTGCACCCGTATAAACCAAATCCATATCGCTTCTCATCCGTGTGACTAAGATCAAAGTGTACTTGCATAACACACGTCCAGAACACTTCTCCGCATTATGGATGAGATCAAAGTGTACTCGCATAACACACATCCAGATCGCTTCTCGGCCTTATGGCTAAGATCTAAGTGTACTCGCATAACAAACATCCAGGTCGCTTTCCGGCCTTATGGATATGATCAAAGTGTAGTCGAATAACACACATCCAGATCGCTGCTCGTCCGTATGGCTAAGATCAAAGTGTACTCGCATGACACACATCCCGATCGCTTCTCGGCCTTATGGCTAGCATCAAAGTGTACTCGCATAACACACATCCAGATCGCTTTCGGCCTTATGGATATGATCAAAGTGTACTCGAATAACACACATCCAGAACGCTTCACGGCCTTATGCCTAAGATAAAAGTGTGATCGACTAACCCAAATCCAGATCACTTCTCGTTCTTATGGCTGAGATCAAAGTGTACTCGCATAACACACATCCAGATCGCTTCTCGGCCTTATGGCTAAGATCAAAGTGTACTCGCATAACACACATCCAGATCGCTTTCCGGCCTTATGGCTAAGATCAAAGTGTACTCGCATAACGCACATCCAGAAAACTTCTCGGCCT
Organism: Nomia melanderi; assembly: GCF_051020985.1. Taxonomy (NCBI): domain Eukaryota; kingdom Metazoa; phylum Arthropoda; class Insecta; order Hymenoptera; family Halictidae; genus Nomia; species Nomia melanderi. The sequence goes on along the minus strand of NW_027475312.1, from coordinate 43,727 downwards.
TATTGATGAGATCAAAGTGTACTCGCATAACACACATCCAGATAGCTTCTCAGCCGTATGGCTAAGATCAAAGTGTACACGCATACCCAAATCCAGGTCGCTTATCGCCCTTATGGCTAAGCTCAAATTGTATTCCCATAACACACATCCATATCGCTTCACGGCCTTATGGTTACTATCAAACTGCACTCGCATAACACACATACAGATCGCTTCACGGCCTTATGGTTAAGATCAAAGTTTGCTCGAATAACCCAAATCCAGATCGCTGCTCTGCCGTATGGCTAGGATCAAAGTATACTCGCATAACACACATCCAGAACGCTTCACGGCCTTATGCCTAAGATAAAAGTGTGATCGACTAACCCAAATCCAGATCACTTCTCGTCCTTATGGCTGAGATCACAGTTTGCTCGAATAACCCAAATCCAGATCGCTGCTCTGCCGTATGTCTAGGATCGAAGTATACTCGCATAACACACATCCAGAACGCTTCACGGCCTTATGCCTCAGATAAAAGTGTGATCGACTAACCCAAATCCAGATCACTTCTCGTCCTTATGGCTGAGATCAAAGTGTACTCGCATAACACACATCCAGATCTCTTCTCGGCCTTATGGCTAAGATCAAAGTGTACTCGTATAACACACATCCAGATCGCTTCTCGGCCTTCTGGCTAACATCAAAGGGTACTCGCATAACCCAATTCCAGATCGCTTTCGGCCTTATGGCTAAGATCAAAGTGTACTCGCATGACACACATCCAGATCGTTTCTCGGTCCTATGGCTAGGATCAAAGTGCACCCGTATAACCGAAATCCATATCGCTTCTCGTCCGTATGGCTAAGATCAAAGTATACACGCATGACACACATCCCGATCGCTTCTCGGCCTTATGGCTAGCATCAAAGTGTACTCGCATAACACACATCCAGATCGCTTTCGGCCTTATGGCTAAGATCTAAGTGTACTCGCATAACAAACATCCAGGTCGCTTTCCGGCCTTATGGCTAAGAACAAAGTGTACTCGCATAACACACATCCAGAACGCTTTCCGCCTTATGGATATGATCAAAGTGTACTCGAATAACACACATCCAGATCGCTGCTCGTCCGTGTGGCTAAGATCAATGTGTACTCGCATAACACACATCCAGAGCACTTCTCGGCCTTATTGATGAGATCTAAGTGTACTCGCATAACAAACATCCAGGTCGCTTTCCGGCCTTATGGCTAAGAACAAAGTGTACTCGCATAACACACATCCAGATCGCTTCTCGGTCTTATGGCTAGGACCAAAGTGCACCCGTATAAACCAAATCCATATCGCTTCTCATCCGTGTGACTAAGATCAAAGTGTACTTGCATAACACACGTCCAGAACACTTCTCCGCATTATGGATGAGATCAAAGTGTACTCGCATAACACACATCCAGATCGCTTCTCGGCCTTATGGCTAAGATCTAAGTGTACTCGCATAACAAACATCCAGGTCGCTTTCCGGCCTTATGGATATGATCAAAGTGTAGTCGAATAACACACATCCAGATCGCTGCTCGTCCGTATGGCTAAGATCAAAGTGTACTCGCATGCCACACATCCCGATCGCTTCTCGGCCTTATGGCTAGCATCAAAGTGTACTCGCATAACACACATCCAGAACGCTTTCCGCCTTATGGATATGATCAAAGTGTACTCGAATAACACACATCCAGATCGCTGCTCGTCCGTATGGCTAAGATCCATGTGTACTCGCATAACACACATCCAGAGCTCTTCTCGGCCTTATTGATGAGATCAAAGTGTACTCGCATAACGCACATCCAGATCGCTTCTCGGCCTTATGGCTAAGATCAAAGTGTACTCGTATAACACACATCCAGATCGCTTCTCGGCCTTCTGGCTAACATCAAAGGGTACTCGCATAACCCAAATCCAGATCGCTTTCGGCCTTATGGATATGATCAAAGTGTACTCGAATAACACACATCCAGATCGCTGCTCGTCCGTATGGCTAAGATCAATGTGTACTCGCATGACACACATCCCGATCGCTTCTCATCCTTATGGCTAGCATCAAAGTGTACTCGCAAAACACACATCCAGATCGCTTCTCGGTCTTATGGCTAGGATCTAAGTGTACTCGCATAACAAACATCCAGGTCGCTTTCCGGCCTTATGGCTAAGAACAAAGTGTACTCGCATAACACACATCCAGATCGCTTCTCGGTCTTATGGCTAGGATCAAAGTGCACCCGTATAAACCAAATCCATATCGCTTCTCATCCGTGTGACTAAGATCAAAGTGTACTTGCATAACACACGTCCAGAACACTTCTCCGCATTATGGCTGAGATCAAAGTGTACTCGCATAACACACATCCAGATCGCTTCTCGGCCTTATGGCTAAGATCTAAGTGTACTCGCATAACAAACATCCAGGTCGCTTTCCGGCCTTATGGATATGATCAAAGTGTAGTCGAATAACACACATCCAGATCGCTGCTCGTCCGTATGGCTAAGATCAAAGTGTACTCGCATGACACACATCCCGATCGCTTCTCGGCCTTATGGCTAGCATCAAAGTGTACTCGCATAACACACATCCAGAACGCTTTCCGCCTTATGGATATGATCAAAGTGTACTCGAATAACACACATCCAGATCGCTGCTCGTCCGTATGGCTAAGATCAATGTGTACTCGCATAACACACATCCAGAACGCTTTCCGCCTTATGGATATGATCAAAGTGTACTCGAATAACACACATCCAGATCGCTGCTCGTCCGTATGGCTAAGATCAATGTGTACTCGCATAACACACATCCAGAGCACTTCTCGGCCTTATTGATGAGATCAAAGTGTACTCGCATAACGCACATCCAGATCGCTTCTCGGCCTTATGGCTAAGATCAAAGTGTACTCGTATAACCCAAATCCAGATCGCTTTCGGCCTTATGGATATGATCAAAGTGTACTCGAATAACACACATCCAGATCGCTGCTCGTCCGTATGGCTAAGATCAAAGTGTACTCGCATGACACACATCGCGATCGCTTTGCGGCCTTATGGCTAGCATCAAAGTGTACTCGCATAACACACATCCAGAACGCTTTCGACGTTATGGATATGATCAAAGTGTACTCGAATAACACACATCCAGATCGCTGCACGTCCGTATGGCTCAGATCAAAGTGTACTCGCATAACACACATCCAGAGCACTTCTCGGCCTTATTAATGAGATCAAAGTGTACTCGCATAACACAAATCCAGATCGCTTCTCGGCCTTCTGGCTAACATCAAAGTGTACTCGAATAACCCAAATTCAGATCGCTGCTTGGCCTTATGGCTAAGATCAAAGTGTACTCGCATGACACACATCCAGATCGTTTCTCGGTCCTATGGCTAGGATCAAAGTGCACCCGTATAACCCAAATCCATATCGCTTCTCGTCCGTATGGCTAAGATCAAAGTATACTCGCATGACACACATCCCGATCGCTTCTCGGCCTTATGGCTAGCATCAAAGTGTACTCGCATAACACACATACAGATCACTTCACGGCCTTATGGTTAAGATCAAAGTTTGCTCGAATAACCCAAATCAAGATCGCTGCTCTGCCGTATGGCTAGGATCAAAGTATACTCGCATAACACACATCCAGAACGCTTCACGGCCTTATGCCTAAGATAAAAGTGTGATCGACTAACCCAAATCCAGATCAATTCTCGTCCTTATGGCTGAGATCACAGTTTGCTCGAATAACCCAAATCCAGATCGCTGCTCTGCCGTATGTCTAGGATCGAAGTATACTCGCATAACACACATCCAGAACGCTTCACGGCCTTATGCCTCAGATAAAAGTGTGATCGACTAACCCAAATCCAGATCACTTCTCGTCCTTATGGCTGAGATCAAAGTGTACTCGTATAACACACATCCAGATCGCTTCTCGGCCTTCTGGATAACATCAAAGGGTACTCGCATAACCCAATTCCAGATCGCTTTCGGCCTTATGGATATGATCAAAGTGTACTCGAATAACACACATCCAGATCGCTGCTCGTCCGTATGGCTAAGATCAATGTGTACTCGCATGACACACATCCCGATCGCTTCTCATCCTTATAGCTAGCATCAAAGTGTACTCGCAAAACACACATCCAGATCGCTTTCGGCCTTATGGATATGATCAAAGTGTACTGGAATAACACACATCCAGATCGCTGCTCGTCCGTATGGCTAAGATCAAAGTGTACTCGAATAACCCAAATTCAGATCGCTGCTTGGCCTTATGGCTAAGATCAAAGTGTACTCGCATGACACACATCCAGATCGTTTCTCGGTCCTATGGCTAGGATCAAAGTGCACCCGTATAACCCAAATCCATATCGCTTCTCGTCCGTATGGCTAAGATCAAAGTATACTCGCATGACACACATCCCGATCGCTTCTCGGCCTTATGGCTAGCATCAAAGTGTACTCGCATAACACACATCCAGATCGCTTTCGGCCTTATGGCTAAGATCTAAGTGTACTCGCATAACAAACATCCAGGTCGCTTTCCGGCCTTATGGCTATGAACAAAGTGTACTCGCATAACACACATCCAGAACGCTTTCCGCCTTATGGATATGATCAAAGTGTACTCGAATAACACACATCCAGATCGCTGCTCGTCCGTATGGCTAAGATCAATGTGTACTCGCATAACACACATCCAGAGCACTTCTCGGCCTTATTAATGAGATCAAAGTGTACTCGCATAACGCACATCCAGATCGCTTCTCGGCCTTATGGCTAAGATCAAAGTGTACTCGCATGACACACATCCAGATCGCGTCTCGGCCTTATGGCTAAGATCAAAGTGTACTCGTATAACACACATCCAGATCGCTACTCGGCCTTCTGGGTAAGAGCAAAGTGTACTCGTATAACACACATCCAGATCGCTTCTCGGCCTTCTGGCTAAGAGCAAAGTGTACTCGTATAACACACATCCTGATCGCTTCTCGACCTTATGGCTAATATCAAAGGGTACTCGTATAACACACATCCAGATCGCTTCTCGACCTTATGGCTAACATCAAATGGTACTCGCATAACCCAAATCCAGGTCGCTTATCGGCCTTGTGGCTAAGATCAAAGTGTGCTTGCATAACGCACATCCAGATCGCGTCTCGGCCTTATGGCTAAGATCAAAGTGTACTCGTATAACACACATCCAGATCGCTTCTCGGCCTTCTGGCTAAGAGCAAAGTGTACTCGTATAACACACATCCTGATCGCTTCTCGACCTTATGGCTAAGATCAAAGGGTACTCGCATAACCCAAATCCAGATCGCTTCTCGGCCTTATGGCTAAGATCAAATTGTACTCTCATAACACACATCCAGATTGCTTATCGGCCTTATGGCTAAGATCAAAGTGTCCTCGCACAACACACATCCGGGATCGCTTCTCGGCCTTTTGGATAAGATCAAGGTGTAATCCTGATCGCTTCTCGGTCTTATGGTTAAGATCAAAGAGTACTCATATAACACACATCCATATCACTCATCGGCTTTTTGGCTAAGATCTAAGTGTACTCATATAACCCAAATCCAGATTGCTGCTCGGCCTTATGACTAAGATCAAAGTGTACCCGCATAACACACATCCGGTTCGCTTCTCGGCCTTCTGGCTAAGAGCAAAGTGTACTTGTATAACACACATCCAGATCGCTTATCGGCCTTCTGGCTAAGAGCAAAGTGTACTCGTATAACACACATCCTGATCGCTTCTCGACCTTATGGCTAAGATCAAAGGGTACTTGCATAACCCAAATCCTGATCGCTTCTCGGTCTTATGGTTAAGATCAAAGAGTACTCATATAACACACATCCATATCACTCATCGGCTTTTTGGCTAAGATCTAAGGGTACTCATATAACCCAAATCCAGGTTGCTGCTCGGCCTTATTACTAAGATCAATGTGAGCACGCATAACACAAATGCAGATATCCTCTCGGGCTTATGGCAAAGCATAACCAGAAGGCCGAGAAGCGAGCTGTATTTGGGTTATGCTAGTACGCGTTCACATTAGCCGTAAGGCCCAAGAGGCGATCTGGATCTGTGTTATGCGAACACTCGTTGATAGTATCCATAATGCCGTGAAGTGATCTGGAACTGTGTGATGCGAGTATTATATAATTTTATACAGTTTTATAGAGTTTTATAAAGTATATTACAGTTCTATATAATTTTATACAATTTTATGTAGTATTATACACGTTTCTATAACATTATGTAGTTTTAGGCGGTTTTACATTGTTTTGTATTCTTTTTCATTGTATTTCACCTTTTACATTGTGTTATGCAGTTATAAGTATTATTATGAAGTATTGTGTAGTTTTACATGGTTTTTTATAGTTTTATACAGTTTTATTCAGCTTCATATGGTTCTATTAGTTTTGTACAGTTTTATATACTTCTGTTGATTTTATATAGTTTTATACAGTTTTGTATTATTTTATACAGTTTTAATTAGTTTTATATATTTTTATCAGTTTTATATAGTTTTATACAGTTGTGTACTATTTTATACAGTTTTATATAGTTTTATATAGGTTTACATAGTTTTATTTCGTTTAACATAGTTTAATACAGTATTGTGTAGTTGTATATAGTTTTATGTGGTTCTATATAGTTTTCTATAGTTTCATATAGTTTTAAATAGTTTTATTTAGTTTTATATAGTTTTATATAGTTTTATATAGTTTTCTATGGATTGATATTGTTTTATGTAGTTTTATATACTATTATATAAATTCGTATTGTTTTATGTAGTTTTATATATTTTAATATAGTTTTAATAGATTTATATAGATTTATATAGTTTTACATAGTTTTATACAGTTTTATATAGTTTTGTTAGTTTTTTATATTTTTATATAGTTTCATATAGTTGTATATAGTTTTATATAATTTTATATAGATTGATATTGTTATGTAGTGTTATATAGTTTTACATAGACTGCTATTGTGTTATGTAGTTTTATATAGTTTTATATAGACTGATATTGTTTTATGTAGTTTTATATAGTTTTAATAGATTTATATAGTTTTATATCGTTTTAAATAGTTGAATATATTTTTAATAGATTTATACAGTTTTATATAGCTTTATATAGTTTTATATAGTGTTAAATAGTTTTATTAGTTTTATATAGTTGTACATAGTTTTATATAGCTTTATATAGATTAATATTGTTTTAAGTAGTTTTATGTAGTTTTAATAGATTTATATAGTTTCATATCGTTTTAAATAGTTTAATATATTTTTAATAGATCTATACAGTTTTATATAGCTTTATATAGTTTTATATAGTTTTATATAGTTTTATATAGTTTTATATAGTCTTATTTAGTTTTATATAGTTTTATTAGTTTTATATAGTCTTATATAGTTTTATATAGTTTTATATAGTTTTATATTGATTGATATTGTTTTATGTAGCTTTATTTTGTTTTAATACATTTATATAGTTTTATATAGTTTTATAGTGATTGATATTGTTTTATGTAGCTTTATTTTGTTTTAATACATTTATATAGTTTTATATAGTTTTATATAATATAATAAAATAAATCCCTTTAAATATAAACATTTAATTAATAACACCAATAAATATGAAAAAATTAAATAAATATATAATAAAATAAATCCCTTTAAATATAAAAATTAAATTAATAACACCAGTAAATAAGAAAAAATTAAATAAATATATAATAAAATTTAAAATTATATAAATAAGCTAAATAAAATAAGCTAATAGTTTCATAACCCTAAAAATGGAATATTATTCTTGTATATAATTAGTAATATGCCTGATTAAAAGGATTATTTTGATGTAATATTTAATGTAAAAATTTTACTATTACTAATTTTTTTTTTCTTAAAAATTTTAAATCTCATTTTATTCCCTACAAATTTTATTTGAATTTAAATTTTAATAGATTATTATAATCTAAATATGAATTTTAATTTATCATTATAGTTTAACTTATAACTAAATCAAATTTTATTCCCTAACAATTTTATTTAACTATTAATAAATTTTATTAAATATTTTTTTTAATATATTTAAGTGTGATTGCACATAAATCTTTGAATTTTGAAGAATTTAAAAAAATTAAATAAATATAAAATAATAAAAGTTTTTGAAATTATCTCTAAATTCTAATTTTATTAATTCAATTAAAATTTTTTTATTAAATAAATTATTTATTAATTAAAAAATTAAATGTAATTTTTCTAATATTAATTTAAAATTTTTTAAACTTACAATAATTTATGAAAAATTCAAATTATTTTTTAAATAATTAATAAATTTATATTTAATTATAAATTAATTTTAATAATTAATCAATTTTTATATTAACTTTAATTTTATCTTATATACCAATTTTAACTTTATATTTAAAAAATTTTTTTTATTTATGATTAATTATAGAAACTTTAAATTTAATTTATATTTCTATTATATGTTTTTTAAATTTTAATAAAAGAAGAATTTTATATTTTTTAATTTCTTCTATCTCAGGATTAGTAATAATTTTTTCATGTTTAATAATTATAATAAATAAAGAAATAAATATTTATTATATAATATTTATATTCTCTATTTGAATAAAAATAGGTATTATACCAATACATTTTTGAACAAATATTATTATAAAAAATATAAATTATTTTCTTATTTTTTATTTTACAACATTTATAAAATTTATTTCAATATTAATTATTTACTATTTTTGTAATTAAAATTTTTTTTTTATATAACTTTATATTTTACATTATTAATATCACCAATTTTTATAATATCTCAAATTTCACTAAAATTAATATTTTCATATTCATCAATATTTCATTCATCATTAATAATTTTTTTAATTAATTTTAATAATGAAATTTGATTACATTATTTTTTTATATATTTATCAATTTCTTATTTACTTTTTATATTCTGAAATTATTTTAATTTTTATAACTCTATAAATTTAAAATCATATTTATATTTTAATAAATCGAACAAATTTAAATTAACAATATTAATTCTTTTATATTGTCAATTACCACCAATAACCTCATTTATTATAAAAATTGATATAATACAAAATTTAATAAAAATAAATATATTTAAAATAACTATTTTTTTTATTATAATAATGTCTGTATTTTCAACATTTAATTATTTAAATTTTTTTAATTTAAACTTTTCTGATACTCAAATAAAATACACTTACATATTTAATTTTAAAAAATTAATATTTAATTTTCTTTATAATAAAATATTTTATTTTTTTTTTTTTTCAATAATATATTTTTTTTACTAAAATTTTAATTACTAATATAATAATATTTTTAAATTTGCTATTTAATATTTTTATTTAAATTATAAAATTTTATTAATTAATAATATCAGAATTATCTATTCATGAATAAATTTACAATTTATCCCTTAATTTCAGGCATGATATTTTTTATAAAGATTGTAAGTTAATTAATAAACTCTTATCCTTCAAAGATTAATATATAAATAATTTTATCAATCTTAAAAATTTAAATTTTTATATTTAATATATCAAAATGATTTTATTCAACAAACCATAAATATATTGGAATACTATACTTTATTTTTGCAATATGATCAGGAATACTTGGATCATCAATAAGAATAATTATTCGAATAGAATTAAGTACTCCAGGATCATGAATTGATAATGATCAATTATATAATACTATTGTAACAGCTCATGCATTTTTAATAATTTTTTTTATAGTAATACCATTTATAGTTGGAGGATTTGGAAATTGATTAATTCCACTAATATTAGGAGTTCCAGATATAGCATTTCCACGAATAAATAATTTAAGTTTTTGATTATTAATTCCTTCAATTACACTATTAATTATTAGAAGAATTTCTGGATCTGGAATAGGTACAGGTTGAACAGTTTATCCTCCATTATCATTAAATACATTTCATACATCAATATCAGTTGATTATGGAATTATTTCATTTCACATTGCAGGTATATCATCAATTTTAGGAGCAATAAATTTTATTACAACAATTTATTATTCAAAAAATATTTCATTAAATTATAATCAAATTTCATTATTTCCTTGATCAATTATTATTACAGCAATTTTATTACTCTTATCATTACCTGTATTAGCAGGAGCTATCACAATACTATTAACTGATCGAAATTTAAATACATCATTTTTTGAACCATCAGGAGGAGACCCAATTCTTTATCAACATTTATTTTGATTTTTTGGTCACCCTGAAGTTTATATTTTAATTCTACCTGGATTTGGTTTAATCTCACAAATTATCATAAATGAAAGAGGAAAAAAAGAAACATTTGGAAATTTAAGAATAATCTATGCTATATTAGGCATTGGATTTTTAGGTTTTATTGTATGAGCACATCATATATTTACTGTAGGTTTAGATGTTGATACTCGAGCATATTTTACTGCCGCAACTATAGTAATTGCTGTTCCAACAGGAATTAAAGTATTTAGATGACTATCAACATTCTACAGAATTCAAATTTTCTTAAATCCATCAATTTTATGATCTTTAGGATTTATTTCATTATTTACAATTGGTGGTTTATCAGGAATTATATTATCTAATTCATCAATTGATATTATCCTTCATGATACATATTATGTTATTGGTCATTTTCACTATGTTCTATCTATAGGAGCTGTCTTTGCAATTTTCTCAAGAATTATCCATTGATATCCAAATTTTACTATATTAACATTAAATAAAAAATTATTAAATATTCATTTTTTTATAATATTTATTGGTGTAAATTTAACATTTTTTCCTCAACATTTTTTAGGATTAATAAGAATACCACGACGATATTCTGATTATCCAGATGCATATTATTGCTGAAATTTAATTTCTTCAATTGGATCATTAATCTCATTTAATAGATTAATTTTTTTTATTTTCATTATACTTGAAAGTTTAATTAAACAACGATTAATTCTAATAAAATACATTTTTTCATCATTAGTGTTAAGGTTTTATTTGGGTACATGCGTACATTTATTGATTGGAACAGTTTATATAGATATAATTTAATATTGAGTTATTATGCTAACAGTTATAAGTAACATTTTTACATAGCGATGTTCTTGGCGCGAAAACACTAAGCACGTGTTACCCCATACCCAAGCACAAGCGGAAGGGAAGAAGAAACTTATATCTAAATGAGCATCGTCGCTACAACGCCCTCATATATATATTCTATGTTGTTCCCATTCATGGCGGTCACTTTGAATAATCATAAGCTATATTTTCCAACACTCCCCCTTTCAAAGTGCCCCTAAATACATTTCTTTCAAGTTAATTTCGCTTACAGTAATTAATCGATACATTAATTTCGCATTTTTAACAAATCTATAAATTTTTCTACTTTACATTTTGGTATCGACTTAGTTAACATATCAGCAACCATTTCATCTGTTTTAAGATATTTCAATTCTATTTCACCACGTTCTTGCATCTCCCTTGAATAATGGTAGCGTATATCTATATGTTTACTTCTATTATGAAATACGTTATTTTTACTAAGTTGAATCGCACTTTGGTTGTCTCAAAATATATTTACTTTATTAACCATTAAACTAGTGAGTTTCGTATATGATAAAAATCTTTTTAAATATATAGCCTCTTTCACAGCCTCTGACATTGCCATATATTCAGCTTCCATTGTTGATAAAGCTACAGATTTTTGCTTTTTCGAGGCCCAGCTGATTGGCCCCCCTGCTAATATTGCAATGTACCCAGACCGCGATCTTCTTCCATTTTCATCAGCTGCCCAATCTGAGTCGACATATAATTCAACTTGCTTATTGCTGGCTAGATAAGTAATTGTTGGAAAATATAGCTTATGATTATTCAAAGTGACCACCATGAATGGGAACAACATAGAATATATATATGAGGGCGTTGTAGCGACGATGCTCATTTAGATATAAGTTTCTTCTTCCCTTCCGCTTGTGCTTGGGTATGGGGTAACACGTGCTTAGTGTTTTCGCGCCAAGAACATCGTTATGTAAAAATGTTACTTATAACTGTTAGCATAATAACTCAATATTAATTTATATCTATATAAACTGTTCCAATCAATAAATGTACACATGTACCCAAATAAAACCTTAACAATTAGAATGAATTAATTTATCCCCTTCTGAACATTGTTTTAATGAATTACCTATAATTCTTTTTAAAAATTAATTTAATATGGCAGATTTTAAGTGCAATGGTTTTAAACACCATAAATAAAATATAAATTTTTATTAAAAATTGCTCATTGAAATATATATTCACTTCCAGACCCAAATTCACCATTAATAGATAACCTAATTTATTTTTATAATTTCACAATAATTATCTTAATAATAATTACTATATCTATTATTTACATAAATTGTATAATTATAGAAAATAAATTTATTAATTTAAAATTTATTAAAAATCATAATTTAGAAATAATTTGAACTATTATTCCAATAATTATATTATTAATTATTTCTATTCCATCATTAAAAATACTTTACTTTATTGATGAATTATGAAACCCAACCTTTTTTTCAATTAAATCAATTGGACACCAATGATATTGATCTTACGAATACCCAGAATTTAATAATAATTCAATTGATTCTTATATAATTAATCTATTAGAATTAAATTCATTTCGATTATTAGATGTTGATAATCGATTAATCATCCCATTTAATACACCTATTCGAATTTTAACAACATCAATAGATGTAATTCATTCATGAACAATTCCTTCAATAGGAATTAAAATAGATGCAACACCAGGACGAATTAATCAAATATCTTTAATCTCATTACGACCAGGATTATATTTCGGTCAATATTCAGAAATTTATGGAGCCTACCATTCATTTATACCAATTACTATTGAAAGAACAAATTTAAAAAGCTTTACAAATTGAATAAATAACTTAAATCTATAAATAAAAAAGAATTAGTTAAATTTATAACATTAAATTGTCAATTTAAAATTATTTTTATAAAAATATTTTTTTAATATTATCATTAAGTATCTTCAAAATAAAGAATTAACCTTTTAAGTTAAATATAATAAAAAAATATTCTTAATGATAATAATTAAAAATAATTCTTTAATTCCTCAAATAAGACCAATAAAATGAACTTTAATTTTAATTTTAATTATTATTTTATTCTTTATTATTACAATACTGATTCATTTCATAATAAATAATTTTATTAACTAAAATAAAATAATAATAAAAAAACAAATTTCAAAAAAAAATGATAAATAAATAACTATATAAAAATATTATGATAACAAACATATTCTCAATTTTTGACCCTTCAACATCTAATAACTATTCTTTAAATTGAATTATTATAATTTGACCTATCTTAATTTTCAATTGATCTTATTGATTTATTCCCTCGCGATTTAACTTTAAATGAATTATATTAATAAACTTTATCTTAAATGAATTTAAAATTTTAACAAAAAAAATTGATCATTATAATTTAATTATATTTTTAAGATTATTTCACTTAATTATAAACATAAATCTAATTAGTTTGTACCAATAAATACACCCTCAATATTAATAAGATTTATAGTATTAATTGAATCAATTAGAAATTTAATTCGACCATGAACTTTAGCAATTCGATTATCAGGAAATATATTAGCTGGACATTTATTATTATCTTTATTAGGTTCCTCAATAACAAACTTATCAATTAAATTTATCCCAACAATAATTATTATTCAAAATTTATTAATAATACTACAAATTTCTGTAGCATTTATTCAATCTTATGTATTTTCAATTTTATCATTATTATATTTTAATGAAACAAATTAAATTTATGAAAATTAATATAATTACAAATTCAAAAAATAATCCATTTCATATAACAACAAATAGACAATGACCATTAATTTTATCATTTAATCTTATAAACTTATTATTTAATAATATTATTAGATTCAATTTAAATTTTTCCTTTCTTAATTTATTAAATTTATTTACATTAATACTAACATCATATCAATGATGACGAGACTTAATTCGAGAAAGAACATTTGAAGGATTCCATAATTTAAATATCATAAATATAATTAAATTTAGAATAATTCTATTTATTATTTCTAAATTATTTTTCTTTATTTCATTTTTTTAAACTTTTCTACATTCATCAATTTCACCTTCAATAGAAATTGGAAATTTATGACCTCCAAAAATAATTAATATATTTAATCCATATGATATCCCATTATTAAACTCAATTATTTTAATTTATTCAGGAATAACAATTACATGAAGACATAATTTAATCAAAAATAATTATAAAAAATCATTAAAATTATTAAATATAACAATTTATTTAGGAATATATTTTTCAATACTACAATATATTGAATATTTAGAAGCTAATTTTACATTTAATGATAGAATTTTTGGATCAATTTTTTTTATAGCAACAGGATTCCATGGAATTCATGTAATTATTGGAACCATATTTTTAATTATTTGTTCTGTACGATTAAAAAAAAATCACTTTTCAATAATTCATCATTTAAATTTTGATCTAGCATCATGATATTGACATTTTGTTGATATAATCTGATTAATTTTATATATTTTAATTTATTGATGAATATATTAAATTATATAAATAGTATAATAAAATTACATTTAATTTCCAATTAAAAAATTTACAATTAAAATTTAATTTATATAATATTTTTTATTTTAATAATAATATTATTTTTAATTTTTATTCCAATATTAATTTTCTTAATTAATAAATTTTTATCAATAAAAATAAATAAAGACCGAGAAAAAATTAAACCATTTGAATGCGGATTCGACCAATTAACATCCCCACAATTACCATTTTCTATTCAATTTTTTTTCATTACTTTAATATTTCTAATTTTTGACATAGAAATTATCTTAATCTTACCTATTATTAATTCACTAAATAACTTACAAAATTCAACAATTTAAATGTTTTTAATATTTATTATAATTCTTTTTATAAGATTATGATACGAATGAACATTTAATTATTAAATATGAATTTAAAAAAATTATATATATATATATAAAGTAAAATAATACAAATTAATTTCGACTTAATTATTTGGATAAACTTATTCCTATATATATATATATAAAATTAGGATATTATTTAATAAATTAATATATAACATTAAAATTGCAATTTAAAATAATTTTATAATATATCTCAATTAATTGAAACCAAAATAGAGGTAAATTAATGTTAATAATTTAAATGAATACAAAATATTCCAATTAATGAAATAATAAACTATGAACTTCTAATTCATTTCAAAATGACATAAATCATTTATATTTCTAAATTTATATAGTTTATTAAAAACATTATATTTTCAGTATAAAAAAAATTTATTACTTAAAAATTTATAAATATTTAAAAATTTAACAATTACAATTATATTTTCAATATCATACTCTAAATTTAAGCTATTTAAATATAATAAAACTTGTATAAATAAAAAAAATATAAAAATAATAAAATAATAAAATAATATATTTACAACACCAATATTTTCTTTATAAATTTTAATTAAAATACCATTTTTAATTATAAAATTAATTAAAAATTTTAAATTTATTATAAAAACTTTATCTACAGATTTATCAAATATAACCTCAAAATTAAATATTTTATTAATAAATCAAATATAAAAAATTTTTAATAAATATTCTGAATAAAATGTACTTAAAATAAAATTAAATACCTCAAAATATTCTTTTTTTAAAAAAATTAAACTTTTAAATTCAAAATAAAATATTAAAGACAAAAAATATATAAATAATAAAATATATTTATCATTTAATGTTATCTTAAAATTTTCATAAATAAATATATTATAAAAATATTTACCATAAAAAATTCTAAAAAAACTCATAAAAAAAAGAATAACTTATATATTTTAATCCTCCTTCATATATATAAAATAATTAACATAATAAATTAATACCCAATTTAATAAACGAATACTATAACTTATCGTAAATACAATTGAAATATATAACATAATTATAATAAAAGTAAGTAAATTAAAATTATAAAATATCTCCATAATTAAATCCTTAGAAAAAAAACCAGTAATAAAGGGAAATCCACATAAATTTAAAATTGATAAAATAAATATTAATCTTTTTAAAGGATTAACATAATAATTTCCCCCAAAAAAACGTAAATCTTGTATACCTAAATTTATATGAATAAATCTTCCAACACTTAAAAACATTGTAGACTTAAATAAAGCATGACAAATTAAATGAAAAAATCCTAAATCAATATTACCTAACAATAAAATCCTTATTATAAAACTTAATTGACTTAAAGTTGATAAAGCAATAATCTTTTTAAAATTTATTTCAAAATTTGCTATTAATCCAGACATAAATATTGTAAAACTAAAAATTAATAATATAACAATATTCATAAAATTTAAATCTATAAATATTTTATTATAACGAATTAATAAATAAACACCTGCAGTTACTAAAGTAGAAGAATGAACTAAAGAAGAAACAGGTGTAGGTGCAGTTATAGCTGCTGGTAACCAAAAAGAAAATGGAAACTGTGCACTTTTTGTTAATATTATAATTGACATAAATAATAAAATTAATTTATAATCCTGATAAAAAAAAACATTTCAAGAACCAAAAAATGACAATATACAAACAATTAAAATTAAAGCTACATCCCGTAATCGATTACAACAAATAGTTAATATACCAGAATTATAAGAATTTTTATTTTGATAATAAATTACCAAACAATAAGAAATTAACCCCAACCCATCTCAACCTAAAATAATACCAATTATTCTAGGTCTTAAAATTATTAAACATATAGAAATTATAAAAATAAAAACTAACAATTTAAAACGTTCAATATATAAATCTTCTTCTATATATTCAACACTATATAATATAACAATTCCAGTAATTAAAATAACTGTACGTAAATATATTATACATATAAAATCAATATAAATAACAAATCTAAATTTTATAGAATTCATTTCAACAATTATTCATTCCATAAAATAAATAATTTTAAATAAATATAAATAAAATCCGAAAAAAAAGAAAAGAAAAATATAAATAAAAAATAAACCATAAATCTTATAATAATAATTTAAAGTAAACATTACATCTTTGAAATCACAATTCAATATTTTTTGTAAACTACTTAAATTTAATAAAATCAAATTATAAAAATATTGATAAATTAAAAATAAATAAATTTAAAGGGATTCAATGAGATAAAACAATTAAACTATATTTATTAATTTTACAAAAATTAAATTCACCATGTTGTGTATACCTAAATAAATTTAATGAATAAAAAAATCCAAAAAATATTAAAACTATTAAAATAAATAAATTTAAAAAATTTCAATTAACTAAACTTATAATTAAAAAAATTTCACTAATTGAATTCAATGATAATGGAGCAGATAAATTTGATGTACATAATAAAAATCATATTAAAGACATTCTAGGATATAAATTTATTAATCCTTTATTTATTAATATTAATCGTCTATTTCTTGATAAATAACATAAATTTACTAAAAAAAATAACCCTGATGAACATAAGCCATGAGAAATTATTATTATGTATCTCCCTTTAATTCCACTATTTATTAATGTTATCATTCTAAGAATAAGCTACTAAAATTTTCATATCAATTTGACGTATACATAAAATACTAATTAATATTGATCCAACAATTCTAAAATATATAATAATTTCATTAAATTCAATAAAATTTTTTATAAATATTAACATAAATCGAATTAAACCATAAACTCCTAATTTTAATAAAATCTCTGCTAAAATTATTGACCCAATAACAGGAGCTTCAACATGAGCTTTTAATAACCAAGAATGAAATATAAATATAGGAATCTTAACAAAAAATGTATATATAAAAAATAAAAGTATAAATATATTCAAATACTTAATTTTTAATATTTCAAAATAATATATCATTAAAATATTATAAAAATAACATAAATCCAAAATAAAAATTAAAAAAGGTAAAGAAAAAAATATTGTATAAAATAATAAATAAAATGAAGCTAATCCTCGTATTTCACCTAAACCTCATTTTATAATAATAAAAAATATAAGAACTAATCTAATTTCAAATATAAAATAAAATATTAATAAATTTATTGAAGTAAATACAAAAATTAAAGAAATTAATAATATTACTATTAACATTTTAAAATAAAAAAAATCATTATTTTTAACATAAAAAAAAATAAAAATTAAACCAAAAATTAAAAATGTTAATGATAATAATATGTAAGAATATAAATTCATTCTAAATATTTCATTAATTATTCCATTTTCTACAAATTGATTAAAACAAAAAAATGGAATTACACAAAATAATAATATTAATATTCCTAATAAATGCTTATTATTAAAAAAAATTAATAAAATTATTATAAAAATTATATAAATTATCATATTAAATTTAATACTTTTACACTTTGATTCCCAAATAAAAAAATTATTCTAATTATTAATCCTAATCCAATTATACTTTCACAAACTCCTATAATTAAAATAATTAAAAATAATCAATCTTTTAAATCCAAATTTAATAATATTAAAACTAAATGTAAAATTAAAATTAATTAAAACTCTAAACAAATTAAAATTAATAAAAATCTCTTAAATCTTAATATCATTAATAAAATAATTACAAATAATAATAATATATAATTAAATGCACTTATAATTTAAAAAAATTATAATAATCTATTAAATAAATTTATTTAACAAATTTCAAAAAAATTATTTTAAAATAATATCTTTAACTCCCAAAATTAAAATTTTTTTAAAACTATTTCTTGATAAAATTAAATTAAGCTATATAATTTAAATACATAAAATATTAATTTTGTAAATTAAAAGTAGAACTTTATTCTTATAGCTAATAAACCTATTTATTAAAATTATCATTTTTAAAATCATTATATTAATATGAATAAAATTATATAATATTTCAGAAAATAATTTCTCTCCAATAAATCTTATATTAATATTAATTTAATACACCCTAACTTTAATAATAATAAATTATATCTTTATACCAAAAAAATCTTTATACTTAATAATAATTTTTATCACAATCATTAGAAGAATACTAATTATATTTATATACTTTGTTAGATTAATAAATAACTTATTTTATAAAAAAAATAAGATAAATAATTACTTTATCTTCATAAATTATATATTCTTATTATTTTTTATCATAAATTTATACTTAAACAAAAATAAAATAATAATTAATTCAATTAATGAAAATATTAATATTTATAAAATCTTTGAATATCCTTATATTTTAATCACTTTTTATTTAGTAAATTTATTATTATTAATTTTAATTTTAACAATAAAAATTTCCACAATTAACAAAACAAATTTATCATTACGAAAAATCAAAAATTAATATTTATGAAAAAAAAAATTTTTCATAAGTTAATTAATCTTAATCCATTAACAAAAATACTTAATATATCATTAATTAACTTACCAACACCCATAAGTATTAATTATTTATGAAATCTAGGATCAATTTTAGGTTTATTCCTAATAATTCAAATCATTTCAGGATTATTCTTATCTTTTCATTACTGCCCTAACATTAATCTAGCATTTGATAGAACTATCCATATTATAAAAAATATTAATCTTGGGTGATTTATACGATTAACTCACATAAATGGAGCCTCATTCTTTTTTATATCAATATTTATTCATATCGCTCGAGGAATTTATTATTTTTCATGTACACTTACAAAAGTATGATTAATTGGAATTATTATTCTATTATTATCTATAGCAACAGCATTCTTAGGATATGTATTACCTTGAGGACAAATATCTTTTTGAGGAGCAACCGTAATTACTAATTTATTATCAGCTATCCCATATTTAGGACAAATAATAGTTCAATGAATTTGAGGAGGATTTTCAATTAATAATGCTACTCTAAATCGATTCTATTCATTTCATTTTATTTTACCAATAATTATTTTATTAATAGTAATTCTACATTTATTTTTCTTACATTTAAGATTTTCTCATAATTCAATAGGCTTAAGAAGAAAACTTTACATATTATCTTTTAATCCTTATTTTATTATTAAATATTTATTTGGTTATATAATTATTTTAATACTTTTTTTTCAATTACAATCAAATTTCCTTGTATACTAAGTGATCCTGATAATTTTATTTTTGCAAATCCTATAGTTACTCCTGAACATATTAAACCTGAATGATATTTCTTATTTGCATACGCTATTCTTCGGTCTATCCCAAATAAATTAGGCGGTGTAATTCTTCTATTATTATCAATTTTAATTTTAATTACATTAACAATATTAAATAAAACTAATATAAATTCATGTAAATATTATTATTTAAATAAAATAAATTTTTGATTATTTATTATATCATTTATTATATTAACATGACTAGGAAAACAATTAATTGAATATCCATATATTCAATTAACACAATTATTTTCAATTATCTATTTTTCCTACTTCTTTATTTCTCCAATTTTAAATTATTTTTGAGATAAACTTATTTATTATAACTAAGTTAACGAGCTTGAAATAAGCATATATTTTGAAAATATAATATAGATTTATTAAATCTATTAACTTTAAAAAATAATTATTAATAAAAATTCCTTAAATATAAAATTTAATAAAATATAATATAAAGAAATTAATAAAAATTTTTTTCAACATAAATCTATTAATTGATCATAACTAATTCGAGGACAAATTGAACGTATCAAAATAATAAAAAAAAATGAATATTAACAAATAAAACAAAATTTCAACTTATTAAATATAAACCAAAAAAAATTTATACTATAATAACTCTAACAAAAACAATTCTTAAATACTCAGATATAAAAATTAATGTAAATATACTTCTAAAATATTCAATATTAAAACCTGAAACTAACTCAGATTCACCTTCAATTAAATCAAAAGGTGAACGATTTAATTCAACTAATATACTAATTAAAAATATTAAATAAATAGGAAATATATATATAAATATATACATATAAAATTGATACTTTAAAAAATTATATAATGAAAAATCTTCAATTAATAAAATTAAAATAAACAAAATTAAAAATAAACTAACTTCATAAGAAACTGATTGAGCAATAGATCGAATAGAACCTAATATTGAATAATTTGAATTAGAAATTCAACCTCTTAACATTACAGGATAAACAATTTAACCAATAATTATTAACATAAATAAAATTCCATAATCAATAAAAATTATATAACAATTTATTGGATAAATAAATCAAATTAATATAGAAAACAAAAATATTAAAATTGGTATAAACTTATAAATTAAAAACTTTCTTTTTATAACGAAAAACAACTCTTTACACAATAATTTAATTGCATCTCTAAAAGGTTGAAAAAACCCTAAAAATCCAACTTTATTCGGACCTACCCGAAATTGAACTAAACGTAACAATTTACGTTCAAAGAATGTCAAAAAAGCTATTCTAACTAAATTGAAAATTAATAAAATAATAAATATAAAAAGATCTAAAATAATTATCTTAAATTCAAATAAAATTATTATCTATTATAATACTTATTCTTATAATATTCATAAATTCTAAATTTATAACACTTTTCTGTCAAGATAATTATTAATAAATTTAAATTATACTAAAAATAATATTTATATAAATTTAGTCCTTTCGTACAAAAATTTAAAATTAATTTAAAGATAGAAACTGATCTGGCTTACACCGATCTGAACTCAAATCATGTAAAATTTAAAAAGTCGAACAGACTTAATATTTAAATATCTTCATTTAAATTTAATTTTAATTCAACATCGAGGTCATAAACATTTTTATAAATATGATCTTTCCAAAAATATTATGCTGTTATCCCTAAGGTAATTTTTTCTAATAATTCTTATAAACAATCTCAAAAATTTTACAATAATTACTGATAAAAATATTTTAAAGTTTATTAAATTTAAATATCCTCTCAATTTAATAATAAATCAATTAATTAAAAATTAAATTTTAAAAATATTTAATAAACTATATTATAAAATTCTATAGGCTCTTCTCGTCCCTTAAAAAAAATTAAGCATTTTTACTTAAAATTTAAATTCATAATTTATACTTGAAACAGTTTATATTTCATTAACTCATTCATACAAGACCTTAATTAAAAGCCAAATTATTATGCTACCTTTGCACAGTCATGAATACTGCAACTATTTAAAATCAAATTCATTGAGTAGAGCTTACCTTAAAATAAAATCAAAAAGAAATGTTTTTGTTAAACATTTGAATATAAATTTTGCCGAATTCTTTAAGTATAAATAAATATAATATTTATTTTATTTTTAAATAAATTTAATTACTAATTTAATCATTATAAATAATTTCAATTAATTTTAAAATATTATTTTATAAAAAATACATTAATAAAATTAAATTAATAATAAATAAAAATAAATTATAAAATTTTTTATATTAATAACAAATTTTATGTTTATAAATTTATAAACTTTAATTTTAAAATTATAAAATAAATTTATAGATTCTCCCATAAATTTTTTATATTTAATAAATTTTAAATTATATATATACATACATATATATATATAATAAATTTTAATTAAATATAATTTATATATATATATATATATATATATATATATATATATAATAAAAATAATAAAAATTAATTTAAATATATGAATTAAATTCAATTCTAAAATAACTAGATATCTAAAATTTGAAAAAAATTTCATTTCTAAATAAATATTAATAAACATTTTGCTACATATAATATTATATTTATTTAGATCATTTTATTTTCGAGATTCATATATTTATACATATAAATTAAATAACCCTGATACAAGAGGTACAAAAATAAATTTTATTTTTATAAAATTAAAACATTTCTTTCACAATACTATTAAATAAAAAATAAATTTATTCAAAAATTTTACTAAAACAATATAAAATTAAATTACTTAAAAAAAAAAATAAATATAACAAATATTATATATATATAAATTCTATTTAATAAAATTTTAAATTATAAAAATTAATCTTTTTATTGTAAATAAAAAATTTTTATTAAACTAAAATTAAATAAGTACATTTTCCAATACACTCACTTTGATACGACTTATTTCAATTTTAATGAAATTGACGGGCGATTTGAACATTAAATAAAATAAATTCAAACAATAGAATTTTATTTATTTTACTTTTAAATCCAATTTTATAAAAATATTAAAATTTTAAATTCAAAAATTTAATTTAATGTAACTCATATAAATCTAAAAAAAAATACATTTTGATCTGAATTCTTATATTTAAAAAAAATATTTTTAAATTATAAAACTTAAATTTATAATCTCTACTAAACGACAATACATAATCAAAATCTTCAGTTTGTCTTAACGTGGATTATCCAATTAATCTACAAGTTCCTCTAATTTAAAGATATTTAACCGCCAAATTTTTTAATTTTAATGATTAACATGTAATTATTAACTTATAATTTTAATATTCAATAATAGGCTATCTAATCCTAGTTTACTTTAAATATTTAATAAAAATAATATCTATAAAAATTAAATTAATTAAAATTGTATATTTCACCAATAAAAATTTAATAAAAACTAATTATCTAAACAAATTATTTAAAATAAAATTAAATCAATTTATAAATAAAGTTTAACCGCAGATGCTGGCACTTATTTATCCTTTATTTAAATTAAATTTCTCATTATAACATTAATTAATAAAAAAAATTAATTACTAAAATAAAATTATTAAAACTATTAAAATTTTAATAAATAAAAATTTTATATAATAAATTAAATTAAATAATTAATTAAAATTTTAAAATCAATAACCTTTATTTTTCAATTAAAATTCATCTATAAAAAAATATTCACAACAAATTCTTTAAATTTAATTAAAATCTCCCTAACTCAAATTAAATCTATTAAATTTATTAGTGATTAAATTTTTTCACTGAAAATTAAAACTACCGACTAAAATTCTTTTACTTTCTATAAATGTTATTCGGTAAAATTTTTACCTTACTTATCTAAAATATCTATAAATAAATATTTAATAAAAAAATAAATAATTTTTACATAAATTTATATTAAATTAATCAATTATATATTTAATTAAATTAAATTATTATATAATTAATAAATAATTATAAACTATATATATAAATATTTAATATATATATATATACAATATTACTTATATATATATTAAATATTAATATTCATATAAAGAAATAATTAATATATAATGTATATACATTTATATTTAATTAAATATTTAAATTAAAATTAATCTTTAATAAATAATTAAAATCTCCCTAAATATTTTACATTAATAAATATATAAATAGTTAACATATATACATACATATATTTATATATATATATATTAAATATTTATATATATATACATATATATATATATATATAAATATATATATATATAGAATAAATATAATAAAATAGTTTAATATAGTTATAATAGCTTTATATAGTTTTATATAGTTTTATTAGTTTTATATACTTTTTCATAGTTTTATATAGTTTTATATAGTTTTATTAGTTTTATATAGTTTTTTGTAGTTTTATTAGTTTTATTATGTTTTATATAGTTTTATACAGTTTTATATAGTTTTATTAGTTTTATTATGTTTTATATAGTTTTATATAGTTTTATTAGTTTTATATAGTTTTTTGTAGTTTTATTAGTTTTATTATGTTTTATATAGTTTTATACAGTTTTATATAGTTTTATTAGTTTTATTATGTTTTATATAGTTTTATATAGTTTTATACAGTTTTATATAGGTTTATTAGATTATTATTAGTACTCGAATAAACAAAATCCAGATCGCTCCTCGGACTTATGGCTACGATCAAAGCGTACTCGCATAACACTCATCCAGATCGCTTCTCGGCCTTATGGCTAAGATCAAAGAGTACTCGCATGACACTCATCCACATCGCGTCTCGGCCTTAGGGCTAAGATCAGAGTGTACTCGCATAACACACATCCAGATCGCTTCTCGGCCTTATGGCTAAGATCAAAGTGTACTCTCAAAACACACATCCAGATCGCTTCTGGGCCCTATGGCTAAGATCAAACTGTACTCGCATAACACGCATCTAGAACGCTTCTCGTCCTTATGTCTAAGACGAAACTGTACCCGAATAACCCAAATCCAGATCGCTTCTCGGCGTTGTGGCTATGATCAAATTGCACTCGCATATCACACATCCAGATCACTACTCGGCCTTATGGCTAAGATCAACGTGTACTAGTATAACACACATCCAGATCGCTTCCTCAGCCTTATGGCTCAGATCAAAGTGTACTCGAATAATCCAAATCCAGGTCGCTTCTGGGCCTTATTGCTAAGATCAGAGTGTACTCGCGTAACACACATCCATAACGCTTCTCGGCCTTATGGATAAGTACAAAGTGTACTCGAATAACAAAAATCCAGAGCGCTACTCGGCCGTATGGCCAAGATCAAAGTGTTCTCGCATAACACACCTCCAGATCGCGTCCCTGCCTTATGGCTAAGATCAAAGTGTACTCGAATAAGACAAATCCAGATCGCTTGTCGGCCTTATGGCTATGAACAAAGTGTACTCTCATAACACACATCCAGATTGCTTCTACGCCTTATGGCTTAGATCAAAGTGTACTCGAATAATCCAAATCCAGGTCGCTTCTCGTCCATATAGCTAAGATCAAAGAGTACTCGCAAGACACACATCCAGTTCGTCTCTCGGCCTTATGGCTAAGATCAAAGTGTACTCGAATAACACAAATCTAGATGGCGTATTGCACTTATGGCTCAGATCAAAGTGTACTTGCATAACACACACCTAGATCGCTTCTCGGCCTTATGGCTAAGATCAAGGAGTACTCGCATAACACACATCCAGATCGCTTCTCGGCATTATGGCTAAGATCAAAGTCTCCTCGCATAGCAGACAACCAGATCGACTCTCGGCCTAATGGCGAAGATCAAAGAGTACTCGCATAACACACATCCAGGTAGCTTCTCGGCCTTATGGATAAGATCAAAGTGTTTCGAAATGACGAAAATGCAGATCGCTTCTTTTCCTTATGGTTGAGATCAAAGTGTACTCGAATGACCCAAATCCAGATCTCTCCTCGGCATTATGGCTAAGGTGAAACGGTGCTCGAAAAACACAACTCCAGGTCGCTCATCGGCCTTATAGCTAAGATCAAAGTGTACTCGCCTAACACACATCCAGATTGCTTCTACGCCTTATGGCTACGATCAGGGTGTCCTCGCATAACACACATTCGGTTCGTTTCAAGACCTTATGGATTAGATCAAAGTGTAGTCGAATAACCCTTATCCAGATCGCTGCTCGGCCTTATGGCTTAGATCAGGGTGTACACGAATAACCGAAATCCATATCGCTTTTCGGCCTTATGCCTAAGATCAAAGTGTACTCACATAACACATATCCAGATCGCTTCTCGGCCTTATGGCTAACATCAAAGTGTACTCGCATAACACATATCCAGATCGCTTCTCGGCCTTAAGGATAGTAACAAAGTGTATTCGCATGACACTCATCCAGATGGCTTATCGGCCTTATGGCAAAGAACAAAGTGTACTCGCAGAACACACATCCAGATTGCTTCTCGGCCTGATGGCTAAGATCAAAGTGTACTCGAATAACCCAAATCCAGATCGGATGTAGGCGTTATGGCTATGATCAAAGTGTATTCGAATAACCCAACTCCAGATCGCTTCTCGGCATTATGGCTAAGAGCAAGGTGTACTCGCTTAACACACATCCAGAATGCTTCTCGGCCTTATGGCTAAGATCAAATGTACTGTCATAACATACAACCAGATCGCTTCTCGGGCTTATGGTTAAGATCAAAGTGTACTCGCATAACACACATCCAGAACGCTTCACGGCCATACGGCTAAGATCAAAGTATACCCGAATAACACAAGTCCTGATCAGTTCACGGTCTTATGGCTAAGATCAAAGTGTACTCTCAAAACACACATACAGATCGCTTCTCGGCCTTATGGCTAAGATCAAAGTTCAGTCGCAAAACACACATCCAGATCGCTTCTCGGCCTTATGGCTAAGTCCAAAGTGTACTCGCATAACACACATACAGATCGCTTATAGTCTCGTGGATAAGATCAAAGTTTAGTCGAATAACCCAAATCCAGATCGCACCTCGGGCTTATGGCTAAGATCAAAGTGTACTCGCATAACACACATCCAGATCTTTTCTCGGCCTTACGGCTAAGACCAAAGTGTACTCGTATAACACACATCCAGATCGCATCTCGTCTTTATGGCTAAGATCAAATGTACTGTCATAACATACAACCAGATCGCTTCTCGGGCTTATGGTTAAGATCAAAGTGTACTCGCATAACACACATCCAGATCGCTTCTCGTCTTTATGGCTAAGATCAAAGTGTCCTTGCATAACACACTTCCAGATCGCTTGTCGGCCTTACGGCTAAGATCAAAGTGTACACGAATAATACACATTAAGATCGCTTGTCGGCCCCATGGCTAAGATCGAAGTGTACTCGAATAACACACCTCCAGATCGCTTCTCGGCCTTATGGCTAAGATCAAAGTGTACCCGAATAAACCAAATCCAAATCGGTTTTCGGCCTTATGGCTAAGATCAAAGTGGACTCGAATAAACCAATTTCAGATCGCTTCTCGGCCTTATGGATAACATCAAAGTGTACTCGCTTAACACACGTCTAGATCGCTCGTCGGCCTTATAGCTAAGCTCAAAGTGCACTGAAGTAACCCAAATCCAGATCGCACCTCGGCCTTATGGATAAGATCAATGTGTACTCGCATAACACACATCTAGATCGCTCGTCGGCCTTATGGCTAAGCTCAAAGTGCACTCGAGTAACCCAAATCCAGATCGCTTCTCGGCCGTATGGCTAAGATCAAAGTGTACTCGCATAACACACGTACAGTTCGCTTCTCGTGCTTATGGCTAGGAGCAAAGTGTACTCGCATAACACACATCCAGATCGCTTCTCCGCCTTATGGCTAAGATCAAAGTGTACTCCCATAACACACATCCAGATCGCTTCTCGGCCTTATGGCCAAGATCAGAGTGTACTCGCACGACCCAAATCCAGGTGGCTTCTCGGCCTTATGGCTAAGATCAATGTGTACTCGAATAACACAATTTCAGATCGCTTCTCGGCCTTATGGATAACACCAAAGTGTACTCGCTTAACACACGTCTAGATCGCTCGTCGGCCTTATGGCTAAGCTCAAAGTGCACTCGAGTAACCCAAATCCAGATCGCTTCTCGGCTTTATGGCTAAGATCAAAATGCCCTCGCATAACACACCTCCAGTTCGCTTCTCGGCCATATGGCTAAGATCAAAGAGTAC
Source organism: Nomia melanderi (assembly GCF_051020985.1). NCBI lineage: Eukaryota > Metazoa > Arthropoda > Insecta > Hymenoptera > Halictidae > Nomia > Nomia melanderi. The sequence goes on along the minus strand of NW_027475312.1, from coordinate 14,991 downwards.
TCGCCTAAACCAAATTCAGATCGCTTCTCGGCCTTATGGCTAATACCAAAGTGTACTCGCATAACACACATCCTGTTCGCTTCTCGGCTTTATGGCTAAATTCAAAGTGATCTCGAATAACACACATCCAGATCGCTTCACGGCATTATGGCTAAGATCAAAGTGTTCTCGAATAACACACATCCAGATCGCTTCACTGCATTATGGCTAAGATCAAAGTGTACTCGAATAATACACATCCAGATTGCTACTCGTCGTTATGGCCAAGATCAAAGTGTACTCGCATAACCCAAATGCAGATATCCTGTCGGGCTTATGGCAAAGCATAACCATAAGGCCGAGAAGCGAGCTGGATTTGGCTTATGCTAGTACGCGTTCACATTAGCCGTAAGGCCCGGGAGACGATCTGGATCTGTTTTATGCGAGCACACGTTGATATTAACCATAATGCCGAGAAGCGATCTGGAACTGTGTTATGCGAGTTTTATATAATTTTATACAGTTTTATACACTTTTATAAAGTATATTATAGTTCAATATAATTTTATACAGTTTTATGTAGTATTATACACGATTCTATAGCATTATGTAGTTTTAAGCGGTTATACATTGTTTTGTATTCTTTTTTATTGTATTTCACCTTTTACATTGTGTTATGCAGTTATACATATTGTTGCGCTGGGCGGGTCCTGGAGTGCTCGCCCGCGACATGTTTATTTACAATGTTCTTATTTACACTAATATTTACAATTTCATACAAATATTACAGAATGTAGTCTATAGCTCAACACGTCTATTCTCGTCAAAGACTACTCGTTTGTCTTCGTTTACTCTGACCAACTCCTTAGCGACCAGTTTATTTCAACCCCCTTCAGATCCTAAGGGTTGGATCAGCCGTGCATGCTGGAGAGATGAGTTCGATACATCGCAACCTCGTTAATTCGATGTATCGCAACAATATTATTATGAAGTTTTGTGTAGTTTTATATGGTTTCTTATAGTTTTATACAGTTTTATACAAGTTTATATGGTTATATCAGTTTTATATAGTTTTATATAGTTCTGTTAATTTTATATAATTTTATACAATATTGTATTATTTTATACAGTTTTAATTAGTTTTATATATTTCTATTAGTTTTATATAGTTTCATATAGTTTTACATAGTTTTATGTAGTTTTATATAAATTATTATAGTTTTATATAATTTTATATAGTTTTATACAGTTTTATTAGTTTCATATAGTTTTATATAGTTTAATGAGTTTTATATAGTATTATATAGTATTATATAGTTTTATATAGTCTTATATAGCTTTAAATAGTTTTATATAGATTTATATAGTCTTATATAGTATTATATAGTTTTATATAGTTTTATATAGTTTTATATAGTTTTATATAGTTTTATATAGTTTTATATAGTTTTGTATAGTTTCATATAGTTTTATTATTTTTACATAGTTTTATATAGTTCTATATAGTTTTATGTAGTTTTATATAGTTTTATATAGTTTTATATAGTTTTATATAGTCTTATATAGTTTAACATAGTTTTATATAGTTTCATATAGTTTTATAAAGTTCTATATAGTTTTATATAGTTTTACATAGTTTTATATAGTTTTATATAGTTTTATATAGTATTATATAGTTTTATATAGTTTTATATAGTTTTATATAGTTTTGTATAGTTTCATATAGTTTTTTAAGTTTTACATGTTTTTATATAGTTTTATATAGTTTTATATAGTTTTATGTAGATTTATATAGATATATATAGTTTTATATAGTTTTATATAGATTTATATAGATATATATAGTTTTATATATAATTATATAGTTTTATATAGTCTTATATAGTTTTACATAGTTTTATATAGTTTTATATAGTTTTATATAGTTTTATATACTTTTATATAGTTTTATATAGTATTATATAATTTTATAAAAGTTTTGTATAGTTTCATATAGTTTTTTTAGTTTTAAATGGTTTTATATAGTTCTAAATAGTTTCATATAGTTTTTTTAGTTTTAAATGGTTTTATATAGTTCTAAATAGTTTCATATAGTTTTATATAGTTTTATATAGTTTCATATAGTTTAATTTAGTTTTATATAGTTTCCCTTAGTTTTATGTAGATTGATATTGTTTTATGTAGGTTTATATAGTTTTATATATTTTGATATTGTTTTATGTAGTTTTATATAGTTTAATTTAGTTTTAATAGATTTATATACTTTTAAATAATTTTATATAGTTTTATACAGTTTTACATAGTTTTATGTAGTTTTATATAGTTTTGTTAGTTTTATATAGTTTTATATAGTTTTGTATAGTTTCATATAGTTTTTTTACTTTAACATGTTTTTATATAGTTTTATATAGTTTTATATAGTTTCATATAGTTTTATAAAGTTTTATATAGTTTTATATAGTTTTATATAGATTTATATAGATTTATATAGTTTTATATAGTATTACATAGTTTTATATAGTTTTAAATAGTTTTATATAGTTTTGTATAGTTTCATATAGTTTTATTAGTTTTACATAGTTTTATATAGTTTTATATAGTGTTATATAATTTTATATAGTATTATATAGTTTTATATAGTTTTATATTCTTTTATATAGTTATGTATAGTTTTATATAGATTTATAAGTTTTATATAGTCTTATATAGTTTTACATAGTTTTATATAGTTTTATATAGTTTTATATAGTTTTATATAGTTTTATATAGTTTTATATAGTTTTATATAGTTTTATATAATTTTATATAGTTTCATATAATTTTATATAGTTTTATACAGTTTTCTTAGTTTTATATAGTTCTATATAGTTTTATGTATTTTTATACAGTTTTATATAGTTTTATATAGTTTTAGATGCTTTTCATATAGTTTTATATAGTTTCATATAGTTTTATATAGTTTTATTTAGTTTTATATAGATTTATATAGTTTTATGTAGTTTTATTAGTTTTATATACTTTTAAACAGTATTATTAGTTTTACATAGTTTTATATAGTTTTACATAGTTTTATATAGTTTTATATAGTTTAATATAGTTTTATATAGTTTTACACAGTTTTATATTGTTTTATTAGTTTGATATAGCCTGATACAGTTTTATATATTTTTATATAGAGTCATATAGTTTGATATAGTTTTATATAGTTTAATATAGGTTTATATAGTTTTACACAGCTTTATATAGTTTTATAAGTTTCATTTAGTTTTATACAGATTTATATAATTTTATATAGTTTTATATAGTTTTATATAGTTTTATATAGTTTCATATAGTTTTATAAAGTTTTATATAGTTTTATATAGTTTTATATAGATTTATATAGATTTATATAGTCTTATATAGTTTTACATCGTTTTATATAGTTCTATATATTTTTATATAGTTTTATATAGTTTCATATAGTTTTATAACGTTTAGTATAGTTTCATTTAGATTTTTTAGTTTTACATGGTTTTATATAGTTCTAAATACTTTTATACTGTTTTATATAGTTTTATATAGTTTCATATAGTTTTATAAAGTTTTATATAGCTTTATATAGTTTTATATAGATTTAGATAGTTTTATTTAGATTTATATAGTTTTATATAGTATTACATAGTTTTATATAGTTTTAAATAGTTTTATATAGTTTTGTATAGTTTCATATAGTTTTATTAGTTTTACATAGTTTTATATAGTTTTATATAGTGTTATATAATTTTATATAGTATTATATAGTTTTATATAGTTTTATATTCTTTTATATAGTTATGTATAGTTTTATATAGATTTATAAGTTTTATATAGTCTTATATAGTTTTACATAGTTTTATATAGTTTTATATAGTTTTATATAGTTTTATATAGTTTTATATAGTTTTATATAGTTTTATATAGTTTTATATAATTTTATATAGTTTCATATAATTTTATATAGTTTTATACAGTTTTCTTAGTTTTATATAGTTATATATAGTTTTATGTATTTTTATACAGTTTTATATAGTTTTATATAGTTTTAGATGCTTTTCATATAGTTTTATATAGTTTCATATAGTTTTATATAGTTTTATTTAGTTTTATATAGATTTATATAGTTTTATGTAGTTTTATTAGTTTTATATACTTTTAAACAGTATTATTAGTTTTACATAGTTTTATATAGTTTTACATAGTTTTATATAGTTTTATATAGTTTAATATAGTTTTATATAGTTTTACACAGTTTTATATTGTTTTATTAGTTTGATATAGCCTGATACAGTTTTATATATTTTTATATAGAGTCATATAGTTTGATATAGTTTTATATAGTTTAATATAGGTTTATATAGTTTTACACAGCTTTATATAGTTTTATAAGTTTCATTTAGTTTTATACAGATTTATATAATTTTATATAGTTTTATATAGTTTTATATAGTTTTATATAGTTTTATTAGTTTCATATAGTTTTATATAGTTTTATATAGTTTTATATAGTTTTATATTGTTCTATATACTTTGATATAGTTTTATATAGTTTTATATAGTTTTATATAATTTATATAGTTTAATATACTTTTATATAGTTTTACACAGTTTTATATTGTTTTATTAGTTTGATATAGCCTTATACAGTTTTATATAGATTTATATAGATTCATATAGTTTTATATAGTTTTATATAGTTCTATATAGTTTAATATAGTTTTAGATACTTTTCATATAGTTTTATATAGTTTCATATAGTTTTATATTGTTTTATTTAGTTTTATATAGTTTTATATAGATATATATAAAGTTTTATATAGTTTTATATAGTATTACACAGATTTATATAGTTTTATTAGTTTTATATAGTTTTATATAGTTTTATATAGTTTTATATAGTTCTATATAGGTTTATATATTTTTGTACAGTTTTATATAGTTATAAATAGTTTCATATAGTTTTGTACAGTTTTATATAGTTTCATATAGTTTTATATAATTTTATATAGTTTTATATAGTTTTATATAGCTTCATATAGTTTTATATAGTTTTATATAATTTTATAGAGTTTTATATAGCTTTATATAGTTTTATATAGTTTTATATAGTTTTATATATTTTTAAATAGTTTTATATAGTTTTATACAGTTTTATATAGTTTTATACAGTTTTACACAGTTTTATATAGTTCTGTATAGTTTTATATAGTTTTATAAAGTTTATATACTTTTATACCGTTTTATTAATTTTATATAGTTTTACACAGTTTTATATATTTTTATATAGTTTTGTATAGTTTTATTAGTTTTATATAGTTTTATATAGTTTTCATATAGTTTTATTAGTTTAGTAGACTTTTATTTTGTTTTATATAGTTTTATATAGTTTTATTCGTTTTGTATAGTTTTATACAGTTTTATATAGTTTTATGTAGTATTATATAGGTTTATATAGTTTTATATAGTTTTATATTGTTTTATATAGTTTTATATAGTTTTATATAGTTTTATATAGTTTTATATAGTTTTATATGGTTTTATATAGTTTTATATAGTTTTATATAGTTTTATATAGTTTTATATACTTTTATACAGTTTTATATAGTTTTATATAGTTTTATATAGATTCATACAGTTTTATATAGTTTTATATAGTTTTATATAGTTTTATATATTTTTACAAAGTTTTATATACTTTTATAAGTTTTATTTAGTTTTATACAGTTTTATATAGTTTCATATAGTTTTATATAGCTTCATATAGTTTTATATAGCTTTATATAATTTTATAGAGTTTTATATAGTTTTATATAGTATTATATAGTTTTTTATAGTTTTACACAGTTTTATATAGTTTTATATTGTATTATATAGTTTTATATAATTTTATATAGTTTTATGTAGTTTTATATAGTTCTATATAGATTTATATATTTTTGTACAGTTTTATATAGTTTTAAATAGTTTCATATAGTTTTGTACAGTTTTATATACTTTTATATAGTTTTATTTGTTTTGTATAGTTTTATATAGTTTTATATAGTTCTATATAGTTTTATATAGTTTTATATAGTTTTATATAGTTTTACATAGTTTTATATAGTTTTATATAGTTTTACACAGTTTTATATACTTTTATATAGTTTTATTTGTTTTGTATAGTTTTATATAGTTTTATATAGTTTTATATAGTTCTATATAGTTTTATATAGTTTTATATAGTTCTATATAGATTTTTATATTTTTATACAGTATTATATAGTTTTAAATCGTTTCATATAGTTTACTATAGTTTTATTAGTTTTATATAGTTTTATATAGTTTTATATAGCTTTATTCGTTTTATATAAGTTTATACAGTTTTATATAGTTTTATATAGTTTTATATAGTTTTATATAGTTTTATATAGTTTTATATAGTTTTACACAGTTTTATATAGTTTTATTAGTTTTATATAGTTTTATATAGTTTTATACACTTTTATATAGTTCCATACAGTTTTGTATATTTTTATACGGATTCATATAGTTATATTAGTTTTATATAGTTTTATATAGTTATATTAGTTTCATATAGTTTTATATAGTTTTATTTAGTTTTATATAGTTTTATATGGATATATATAATGTTTTATATAGTTTTATATAGCTTTGCATAGTTTTATATAGTTTTATATAGTTTTATATAGTTCTATATAGATTTATATATTTTTGTACAGTTTTATATAGTTTTAAATAGTTTCATATAGTTTTGTACAGTTTTATATAGTTTCATATAGTTTTATATAATTTTATATAGTTTTATATAGTTTTATATAGCTTCATATAGTTTTATATAGTTTTATATAATTTTATAGAGTTTTATATAGCTTTATATAGTTTTATATAGTTTTATATAGTTCTATATAGATTTATATATTTTTGTACAGTTTTATATAGTTTTAAATAGTTTCATATAGTTTTGTACAGTTTTATATAGTTTCATATAGTTTTATATAATTTTATATAGTTTTATATAGTTTTATACAGTTTTATATAGTTTTATACAGTTTTACACAGTTTTATATAGTTCTGTATAGTTTTATATAGTTTTATAAAGTTTATATACTTTTATACCGTTTTATTAATTTTATATAGTTTTACACAGATTTATATATTTTTATATAGTTTTGTATAGTTTTATTAGTTTTATATAGTTTTATATAGTTTTCATATAGTATTATTAGTTTAGTATACTTTTATTTTGTTTTATATAGTTTTATATAGTTTTATTTGTTTTGTATAGTTTTATACAGTTTTATATAGTTTTATGTAGTATTATATAGGTTTATATAGTTTTATATAGTTTTATATTGTTTTATATAGTTTTATATAGTTTTATATAGTTTTATATAGTTTTATATGGTTTTATATAGTTTTATATAGTTTTATATAGTTTTATATAATTTTATATACTTTTATACAGTTTTATATAGTTTTATATAGTTTTATATAGATTCATACAGTTTTATATAGTTTTATATAGCTTTATATAATTTTATAGAGTTATATATATTTTTATATAGTTTTATATAGTTTTTATAGTTTTATATAGTTTTATATAGTTTTATGTAGTTTTATATAGTTTTATATTGTTATATATAGTTTTATATAGTTTCATATAGTTTTATATAATCTTATATACTTTTGTACAGTTTTATATAGTTTTATATAGTCTTATATTGTTCTATATAGTTTTACATAGTTTTATATAGTTTCATATTGTTCTATATAGTTTTATTAGTTTTATATAGTTTTATATAGTTTTATATAGTTTTATATAGTTTTATATAGTTTTATACAGTTTTATATAGTTTTATACAGTTTTACATACTTTTATATAGTTTTATTTGTTTTGTATAGTTTTATATAGTTTTATATAGTTTTATATAGTTCTATATAGTTTTATATAGTTTTATATAGTTTTATATAGTTTTATATAGTTTTATATAGTATTACACAGATTTATATAGTTTTATTAGTTTTATATAGTTTTATATAGTTTTATATAGTTCTATATAGATTTATATATTTTTATACAGTTTTATATAGTTTTATATAGTTTCATACAGTTTTGTACAGTTTTATATAGTTTCATATAGTTTTATATAATTTTATATAGTTTCATATAGTTTTATATAGCTTCATATAGTTTTATATAGCTTTACACAGTTTTATATAGTTATATATAGTTTCATATAGTATTATATAGTTTTATATAGTTTACTATAGTTTTATTAGTTTTATATAGTTTTATATAGTTTTATATAGTTCTATATAGTTTTATGTATTTTTATACTGTTTTATATAGTTTTATATAGTTTTAGATGCTTTTCATATAGTTTTTATATAGTTTCATATAGTTTTATATAGTTTTATTTAGTTTTATATAGTTTTATATAGATGCATATAAAGTTTTATATAGTTGTATATAGCTTTACAGAGTTTTATATAGTTTTATATAGTTTTATATAGTATTATATAGTTTTATATAGTTTTATATAGTTTTATATAGTTTTATATAGTTTTATATAGTTTTATATAGTTTTATATAGTTTCATATAGTTTTATATAGCTTCATATAGTTTTATATAGCTTTACACAGTTTTATATAGTTATATATAGTTTCATATAGTATTATATAGTTTTATATAGTTTACTATAGTTTTATTAGTTTTATATAGTTTTATATAGTTTTATATAGTTCTATATAGTTTTATGTATTTTTATACTGTTTTATATAGTTTTATATAGTTTTAGATGCTTTTCATATAGTTTTATATAGTTTCATATAGTTTTATATAGTTTTATTTAGTTTTATATAGTTTTATATAGATGCATATAAAGTTTTATATAGTTGTATATAGCTTTACAGAGTATTATATAGTTTTATATAGTTTTATATAGTATTATATAGTTTTATATAGTTTTATATAGTTTTATATAGTTTTATATAGTTTTATATAGTTTTATATAGTTTTATATAGTTTTATATAGTTTTATATACTTCTATACAGTTTTATATACTTTTATACAGTTTTATATACTTTTATATAGTTTTATTTGTTTTGTATAGTTTTATATAGTTTTATTAGTTTGATATAGCCTTATACAGTTTTATATAGTTTTATATAGATTCGTATAGTTTTATTGGTTTTATATAGTTCTATATAGTTTATATACAGTTTTATTACTTTTATATAGTTTTACATAGTTTTATATAGTTTAATATAGTTTTATATAGTTTTATATAGTTTTATATAGTTTTATATAGTTTTATAAAGTTTTATATAGTTTTACATAGTTTTATATAGTTATATATAGTTTTATATAGTATTATATAGTTTTATATAGTTTACTATAGTTTTCTTAGTTTTATATAGTTTTATATAGTTTTATATAGTTCTATATCGTTTTATGTATTTTTATACAGTTTTATATAGTTTTATATAGTTTTAGATGCTTTTCATATAGTTTTATATAGTTTCATATAGTTTTATATAGTTTTATTTAGTTTTATATAGTTTTATATAGATGCATATAAAGTTTTATATAGTTTTATATAGCTTTACAGAGTTTTATATAGTTTTATATAGTTTTATATAGTATTATATAGTTTTATATAGTTTTATATAGTTTTATATAGTTTTATATAGTTTCATATAGTTTTATATAGTTTTATATAGTTTTATATAGTTTTATATAGTTTTATATAGTTTCATATAGTTTTATATAGTTTTATATAGTTTTATATAGTTTTACACAGCTCTATATAGTTTTATAAGTTTCATTTAGATTTATACAGATTTATATAATTTTATATAGATTAGTATAGATTTATATAGTTTTATATAGTTTTATTAGTTTTTATATAGTTTTATATAGTTTTATATAGTTTTATATAGTTTTATATTGTTCTATATACTTTGATATAGTTTTATATAGTTTTATATAGTATTACATAGTTTTATATAGTTTGTATAGTTTCATATAGTTTTATCAGTTTAACATAGTTTTATATAGTTCTATATAGTTTTATATAGTTTTATAAAGTTTTGCATAGTCTTATATAGTTTTATATAGATTTATATAGTTTTATATGGTATTATATAGTTTTATATAGTTTTATATAGTTTTATAAAGTTTTATATAGTTTTATATAGTTTTATATAGTTTTATATAGTTTTATATAGTTTTACACAGTTTTATATAGTTTTATATTGCATTATAGAGTTTTATATAATTTTATATAGTTTTATGTAGTTTTATTAGTTTTATATACTTTTAAACAGTTTTATTAGTTTTACATAGTTTTATATAGTTTTACATAGATTCATATAGTTTTATATAATTTATATAATTTTATACAGTTTTATATAGTTTTATATAGTTTTATATAGTTTTATATAGTTTTATATACTTCTATACAGTTTTATATACTTTTATACAGTTTTATATACTTTTATATAGTTTTATTTGTTTTTGTATAGTTTTATATAGTTTTATATAGTTTTATATAGTTTTATATAGTTCTATATAGTTTTATACAGTTTTATATAGTTTTATATAGTTTTACATAGTTTTATATAGTTTTATATAGTTTTACACAGTTTTATATAGTTATATATAGTTTCATATAGTTTTATATAATTTTATATAGTTTTATATACTTTTATATAGCTTCATATAGTTTTATATAGTTTTATATAATTTTATGCAGTTTTATATAGTTTTATATAGTTTTATATATGTGTATATAGTTTTCTATAGTTTTATATAGTTTTATATAGTTTTATATAGTTTTATATTGTTGTATATAGTTTTATATAGCATTACATAGTTTTATATAGTTTTATATAGTTTTATATAGTTTTATATAGTTTTATATAGTTTTATATAGTTTTATATAGTTTTATATAGTTTTATATAGTTTTATATAGTTTTTATATAGTTTTATATAGTTTTATATAGTTTTATATAGTTTTATATAGTTTTATAAAGCTTTGTATAGTTTTATATAGTTTTATAAAGTTCTATATAGTTCTATATAGTTTTATATACTTTTATATAATTTTATATAGTTTTATATAGTTTTATATAGTTTTATATAGTTTTATATAGTTTTATATAGTCTTATTAGGTTGATATAGCCTTATACAGTTTTATATAGTTTTATATAGATTCATTTAGTTTTATTAGTTTTATATAGTTTTATATAGTTTTATATAGTTTTATATAGTTTTATATAGTTTTATATAGTTTTATATAGTTTTACACAGTTTTATATAGTTTTATATTGCATTATAGAGTTTTATATAATTTTATATAGTTTTATGTAGTTTTATTAGTTTTATATACTTTTAAACAGTTTTATTAGTTTTACATAGTTTTATATAGTTTTACATAGATTCATATAGTTTTATATAATTTTATATAATTTTATACAGTTTTATATAGTTTTATATAGTTTTATATAGTTTTTATATAGTTTTATTAGTTTGATATAGCCTTATACAGTTTTATAGAGTTTTATATAGTATTATATAGTTTTATATAGTTTTATATTGTTTTATATAGTTTTATATGGTTTTACATAGTTTTACATAGTTTTATATAGTTTTATACAGTTTTATATAGTTTCATATAGTTTTATACAGTTTTATATACTTTTACACAGTTTTATATACTTTTATATAGTTTTATTTGTTTTGTATAGTTTTATAAAGTTTTATATAGTTTTATATAGTTCTATATAGTTTTATATAGTTTTATATAGTTTTATATAGTTTTATATGGTTTTATATAGTTTTATATAGTTTTATATAGTTTTACACACTTTTATATAGTTTTATTAGTTTTATTAGTTTTATATACTTTTAAACAGTTTTATTAGTTTTACATAGTTTTATATAGTTTTACATAGTTTTATATAGTTTTATATAGTTTAATATAGTTTTATATAGTTTTACACAGTTTTATATTGTTTTATTAGTTTGATATAGCCTTATACAGTTTTATATATTTTTATATAGAGTCATATAGTTTTATATAGTTTTATATAGTTTAATATAGTTTTATATAGTTTTACACAGTTTTATATTGTTTTATTAGTTTGATATAGTCTTATACAGTTTTATATAGATTTATATAGATTCATATAGTTTTATATAGTTTTATATAGTTCTATATAGTTTTATATAGTTTTAGATACTTTTCATATAGTTTTTATATAGTTTCATATAGTTTTATATTGTTTTATTTAGTTTATATAGTTTTATATAGATATATATAAAGTTTTATATAGTTTTATATAGCTTTGCATAGTTTAATATAGTTTTATATAGTTTTACACAGTTTTATATTGTTTTTATTAGTTTGATAGAGCCTTATACAGTCTTATATATTTTTATATAGAGTCATATAGTTTTATATAGTTTTTATATAGTTTAATATAGTTTTATATAGTTTAATATAGTTTTATATAGTTTTACACAGTTTTATATTGTTTTATTAGTTTGATATAGCCTTATACAGTTTTATATAGATTTATATAGATTCATATAGTTTTATATAGTTTTATATAGTTCTATATAGTTTTATATAGTTTTAGATACTTTTCATATAGTTTTATATATTTTCGTATAGTTTTATATAGTTTTATATAGTTTTATATAGTTATATATGGATATATATAATGTTTTATATAGTTTTATATAGTCTTATATTGTTCTATATAGTTTTACATAGTTTTATATAGTTTCATATTGTTCTATACAGTTTTATTAGTTTTATATAGTTTTATACAGTTTTATATAGTTTTATATAGTTTTATATAGTTTTATATAGTATTACACAGATTTATATAGTTTTATTAGTTTTATATAGTTTTATATAGTTTTATATAGTTCTATATAGATTTATATATTTTTGTACAGTTTTATATAGTTTTAAATAGTTTCACATAGTTTTGTACAGTTTTATATAGTTTCATATAGTTTTATATAATTTTATATAGTTTTATATAGTTTTATATAGCTTCATATAGTTTTATATAGATTTATATAATTTTATAGAGTTTCATATAGCTTTATATAGTTTTATATAGTTTTATATACTTTTATATATTTTTAAATAGTTTTATATAGTTTTATACAGTTTTATATAGTTTTATACAGTTTTACACAGTTTTATATAGTTCTGTATAGTTTTATATAGTTTTATAAAGTTTATATACTTTAATACCGTTTTATTAATTTTATATAGTTTTACACAGTTTTATATATTTTTATATAGTTTTGTATAGTTTTATTAGTTTTATATAGTTTTATATAGTTTTCATATAGTTTTATACAGTTTTATATACTTTTACACAGTTTTATATACTTTTATATAGTTTCATTTGTTTTGTATAGTTTTATATAGTTTTATATAGTTTTACACAGTTTTATATAGTTTTATTAGTTTTATATAGTTTTATATAGTTTTATATAGTTTTATATAGTTTTATATTGTTTTATATAGTTTTATATAGTTTTACATAGTTTTACATAGTTTTATATAGTTTTATATAGTTTTTGATATAGATTCATATAGTTTTATACAGTTTTATATACTTTTACACAGTTTTATATACTTTTATATAGTTTTATTTGTTTTGTATAGTTTTATATAGTTTTATATAGTTTTACACAGTTTTATATAGTTTTATTAGTTTTATATAGTTTTATATAGTTTTATATAGTTTTATATAGTTCTATATAGTTTTATATATTTTTATACAGTTTTATATAGTTTTATATAGTTTCATATAGTTTTGTATAGTTTTATATAGTTTCATATATTTTTATATAATTTTATATAGTTATATATATATTTATATAGCTTCATATAGTTTTATATAGTTTTATATAGTTTTATATAGTATTATATAGTTTTATATAGTTTTATATAGTTTTATATAGTTTTATATAGTTTTATATTGTTATATATAGTTTTATATAGTTTCATATAGTTTTATATAATCTTATATACTTTTGTACAGTTTTATATAGTTTTATATAGTCTTATATTGTTCTATATAGTTTTACATAGTTTTATATAGTTTCATATTGTTCTATATAGTTTAATATAGTTTTATATAGTTTTACACAGTTATATATAGTTTTATAAGTTTTATACTCTTTTAAACAGTTTTATTAGTATAATATAGTTTTATATAGTTTTATATAGTTTAATATAGTTTTATATAGTTTTACACAGTTATATATAGTTTTATAAGTTTTATTTAGTTTTATACAGTTTTATATAGATTTATATAGGTTTATATAGTTTTATAGAGTTTTACATAGTTTTATATGGTTTTATATAGTTTAATATAGTTTTATATTGTTTTACACAGTTTTATATAGTTTTATTAGTTTTATATAGTTTTATACCGTTTTATATAGTTTTATATAGTTTTATATAGTTTTATATAGTTCTGTATAGTTTTATATAGTTTTATTAGTTTTATATAGTTTTATACAGTTTTATATAGTTTTATATAGTTTTATTAGTTTTATATAGTTTTATATAGTTTTTATATAGTTTTATTAGTTTTATATAGTTTAATATAGTTTTATATAGTTTTACACAGTTATATATAGTTTTATAAGTTTTATTTAGTTTTATACAGTTTTATATAAATTTATATAGGTTTATATAGTTTTATAGAGTTTTACATAGTTTTATATGGTTTTATATAGTTTAATATAGTTTTATGTTGTTTTACACAGTTTTATATAGTTTTATTAGTTTTATATAGTTTAATATAGTTTAAATAGAATTTTATACGTTTATATAGTTTTATACAGTTTCATATAGTTTTATTAGATTTATATTGTTTTATATGGTTTTATATAGTTTTATATAGTTTTATATAGTTTTATTTAGTTTTATACAGTTTTATATAATTTT
>NW_027475311.1:0-83367 GCF_051020985.1 Nomia melanderi | reverse complement strand
ATTTTTATACAATTTTATATAGTTTTATATAGTTTTATATAGTTTTACACAGTTTTATTAGTTTTATATAGTTTTATACAGTTTTATATAGTTTCATATTGTTTTATATAGTTTTATATAGTTTTATATAGTTTTATATAGTTTTATATAGTTATATATAGCTTTACACGGATTTATATAGTTTTAATAGTTTTATATAGTTTTATACAGTTTTATATAGTTTTGTATAGTTTTATATAGATTTATATAGTTTTATATAGTTTTATATAGTTTTATATAGTTTTATATAGTTTTATATAGTTTTATATAGTTTTATATAGCTTTACACGGTTTCATATAGTTTTAATAGTTTTATTAGTTTTATACAGTTTTGTATAGTTTCACCTAGTTTCATATAGTTTTATTAGTTTTATAATCTTTTATATAGTTTTATACTGGATTATATAGTTTTATACAGTTTTATATAGTTTTACATAGATTCATATAGTTTTATTCGTTTCATATAGTTTTATATAGTTTTATACTGTATTATATAGTTTTATACAGTTTTATAGAGTTTCATATAGTTTTATTAGTTTTATATATAGTATTATATAGTTTTATATAGTTTTATATAGTTTTACACAGATTTATACAGTTTTATTAGTTTTACACAGTTTTATATAGTTTTTATATAGTTGTATTAGTTTTATATAGTTTTATTTAGTATTATATAGTTTTATATAGTTATACACTGTTTTATATAGTTTTATTAGTTTCATTTAGTTTTATACAGTTTTATATAGCTTTATATAGTTTCATATGGTTTTATATAGTTTTATATAGTTTTATATAGTTTTACACAGTTTTATTAGTTTTATACAGTTTTGTATAGTTTCACCTAGTTTCATATAGTTTTATTAGTTTTATATTCTTTTATATAGTTTTATACTGTATTATATAGTTTTATATAGTTTTATATAGTTTTATATAGTTTTATATAGTTTTATATAGTTTTATATATCTTTACACGGTTTTATATAGTTTTATTAGTTTTATATAGTTTTATATAGTTTTATATAGTTTTATATGGTTTTATATAGTTTTATATAGTTTTATATTGTTTTATATAGTATTATATGGTTTTATATAGTTTTATATAGTTTTATATAGTTTTATACAGTTTTATATAGTTTCATATCATTTTACAATCTTTTGTAGTGTTTTATTAGTTTCATATTGTTTTATATAGTTCTAACTAGTTTCATATAGTTTTATATATTTGTATATAGTTTTATATAGTTTTATATAGTTTTATATAGTTTTATATAGTTTTATATAGTTTCGTATAGTTTTATTTAGTTTTGTATAGTTTTATATAGTTTTATATAGTTTTATATAGTTTTATATTGTTTTATATAGGTTTATGTAGTTTTATATAGTTTCATATATTTATATAGTTTCATATCGTTTTACAATCTTTTGTTTTGTTTTATTAGTTTCATATAGTTTTACATAGTTCTATATAGTTTCATATAGTTTTATATAGTTTTATATAGATTCATATAGTTTTATATAGTTTTATTAGTTTTACATAGTTTTATGTAGCTTCATATAGTATTATACAGTTTTATACAGTTTTATTGGTTTTATGTAGTTTGGTATAATTCTCGATTATTTCATATAGTTTTATGTAGTTTTATTTAGTTTTATATAGTTTTACACAGTTTTAAATAGCTTTATATAGTTCTTTATGATTTTTTATAGTTTTATATAGTTTTATATAGTAACACATTGATTTATACGGTTTTATTAGTGTTATATAGTCTTAAATAGTTCTATATATTTTCATATAGTTTTATTAGTTTTATATAGTTTTATATAGTTTTATATAGTTTTATATAGTTTTATATAGTTTTATATAGTTTTATATAGTTTTGTATAGTTTTATATAGTTTTATATAGTCTTATATAGTTTTACATAGTTTCATATAGTTTTATATAGTTTTATGTAGTTTTATACACTTTTAGGTAGTTTTATATAGTTCTATATAATTTTACATAGTTGTATATAATTTACATAATTTTATATAGTTTTATATAGTTTTATAGAATTCTATATTGTTTTATATAGTTTTTATAGTTCTATATAATTCTATATTGTTTTATATAGTTTTGTATAGTTTTTTACAGTTTTATATAGTTTTGTATAGTTTTATATAGTTTTATGTAGTTTTATATTGCGTTATGTAGTTCTATATAGTTTTGTATAGTTTTATATAGTTTTATAGTTTTATATAGTTTTATATAGTTTTATATAGTTTTATATAGTTTTCTATATTTTTATATAGTTTGATATAGTTTTACACAGTTTTATTTAGTCCTATTAGTTTTGTATATTTGTATTACTTTTGTATAGTTTTATATAATTTTATATAGTAAGAAAGCCCTGGCGCATAAGTGAGTTATGCAGGCAAGATCTCGGAGCATCAGCGGCAGAGAAAATCTCAGTTACACGGTACCGCACACTCAGGTTTTGTCAAAAATCGAGCATGAATCTGCTGATATCTCGGGAGTTATAAGAAATAGTAAGATAAATCAAGCTGCATTTTCTGTTGGAGGACCTGGCGCATGAATGTGTGCAGCAGGAACGACCTCAGACCACCAGCTGCCTCGAAAAC
Organism: Nomia melanderi; assembly: GCF_051020985.1. NCBI lineage: Eukaryota > Metazoa > Arthropoda > Insecta > Hymenoptera > Halictidae > Nomia > Nomia melanderi. The sequence goes on along the minus strand of NW_027475311.1, from coordinate 80,707 downwards.
CACGAACTCATGGGGCCGGACACTGAGGGTCTGGGAAAAATCCAATATATATCTGGTGATATCTCGGGTGCTATTAGAGATAGCGCGTTAAACCAATGTGCATAGTCTGCAGGAGGCCCTTGCGCATGAATCTGTGCAACAGGAACGACCTCGGACCACCATGGGCCGAGAAAACCACCGACTCATGGGACCGGACACACAGGGTCAGGGAAAAATCCAATATATATCTGCTGATATCTCGGGTGCTATTAGAGATAGCTCGATAAATCAAAGTGACTTATCTGCAGGAGGCCCTGGCGCATGAGTCTGTGCAGGAGGAACGACCTCGGACAACCAGGGGCCGAGAAAACCACCGTCTCATGGGGCAGGACACTCAGGGTCAGGGAAAAATCCAATATATATCTGGTGATATCTCTGGTGCTATTACAGATAGCGCGATAAATCAAAGTGCATTGTCTGCAGGAAGCCCTGGCGCATGAATCTGTGCAGCGGGAACGACCTCGGACCACCAGGGCCGAGAAAACCACCGACACATTGGGCCGGACACCCAAGGTCATGTAAAAATCCTGGATGTATCTGATGATATCTCGGGTGCTATTAGAGATAGCGCGAAAAATCAGAGTGAATGATCTGCAGGAGGCCCTGGCGCATGAATCTGTGCAGCGGTAACGACTTCGGGCCACCAGGGGCCGAGAAAACCACCGGCTCATGGTTCCGGACACTCAGTGTTAGGGAAAAATCCAATATATATCTGGTGATATCTCGGGTGCTATTAGAGATAGTGCAATAGGTCAAAGTGAATTATCTGCAGGAGGCCCTGGCGCATGAATCTGTGCAGCGGGTACGACCTCGGACCAACAGGGGCCGCGAAAACCACCGCCTCATGGGACAGGACACTCAGGGTCAGGGAAAAATCCAATATATATCTGGTGATATCTCGGGTGCTATTAGAGATAGTGCAATAAGTCAGAGTGAATTATCTGCAGGAGGCCCTGGCGCATGAATTTGTGCAGCAGGAACGACCTCGGACCACCAGGGGCCGAGAAAATTACATATTTTCGGTATCCGCCACCCGAGGTCATGTAAAAATCCAGCATATATCTGGTGATATCTCGGGTGCTATTACAGATAGCGCAATAAATCAAAGCGAATTATCTGCAGGAGGCCCTTGCGCATGAATCTGTGCAGCGGCAACGATCTCGGACCGCCAGGGGCCGAGAAAATTACAGATTTTCGGTATCCGTCTCCCAAGGTCATGTAAAAATACAGCATATATCTGGTGGTATCTCGGGTGCTATTAGAGATAGTGCGATAAATTAAAGTGCATTGTCTGTAGGAGGCCCTTGCGCATGAATCTGTACAGCAGGAGCGACTTCGGACCACCAGGGGCCGGGAAAATTAAAGATTTTCGATATCCGTCACCCAAGGTCAGGGAAAAATCCAGCATATATCTGGTCATATCTCGGGTGCTATTAGAGATAGCGCAATAAATCAAAGTGCATTGTCTGTAGGAGGCACTGGCGAATGAATCTGTGCAGCGGGAACGACCTCGGACCACCAGGGCACGCGAAAACCACCGTCTCATGGGGCCGGACACTCAGGGTCGGGGAAAAGTCCAATATATATCTGGTCATATCTCGGGTGCTATTAGAGAAAGCGGGATAAATCAAACTGCATTCTCTGCGGCAGGCCCTACCGCATGAATCTGGGCAGCGGGATCGACCTCGGACCACCAGGGGCCGAGAAAACCACCGACACATGGGGCCGGACTGTCAGGTTCAGTGCAATATCCAATATATATCTGGTGATATCCCGGGTGCTATTACAGATAGCGCAATGAATCAAAGTCCATTGTCTGCAGGAAGCCCGGGCGCATGAACCCGTGCAGCGGGAATGACATCGGGCAACCATGGACCGAGAAAACCACCGACACATGGGGCCGGACTGTCAGGGTCAGGGAAAGATCCAATATATATCTGGTTGATATATCGGGTTCTATTACAGATAGCGCGATAAATCAAAGTGCATTGTCTGCAGGAGGCCCTGGCGCATGAATCTTGGCAGCAGAAACGACCTCGGACAACCAGGGACAGAGAAAATCACCGACACATGGGGCCGGTCTGTGAGGGTCAGGGAAAAATCCAGCATATATCTGGTGATATCTGGGGTGCTATTAGAGATAGCGCAGTAAATCAAAGTGCATTGTCCGTATGAGGCCATTGCGGATGAACCTGTGCCGCTGGAACGACCTCGGACCACCAGGGGTCGAGAAAACCACCGTCTCATGGGGCCGCACACTCAGGAACGGGGAAAAATCCAATGAATCTGGTGATATCTCGGGTGCTATTAGAGATAGCGCAATGAACCAAAGTGCATTGTCTGCAGGAGGCCCTGGCGCATGAATCTGTGCAGCGGGATCACCCTCGGACCACCAGGGGCCGAGAAAACCACCGACACATGGGTCCGGACACCCAAGGTCGTGTAAAAATCCAGGATGTATCTGATGATATCTCGGGTGCTATTAGAGATAGTGCAATAAACCAAAGTGAATTATCTGCAGGAGGCCCTGGCGCATGAATCTGTGCAGCGGGAACGGCCTCGGACCGCCAGGGTCCGACAAAACCACCGACACATGGGGCCGGACTGTCAGGGTCAGGGAATAGTCCAATATATATCTGGTGATATCTCGGTCGTTAATAGAGATAGCGGAATAAACCAAAGTGCATTGTCTGCAGGAGGCCCTGACGCATGAATCTGTGCAGAGAGAACGGCCTCGGACAACCAGGGGCCGAGAAAACCACCGTCTCATGGGGCCGGACTGTCAGGGTCAGGGAAAAATCCAATATATATCTGGTGATATCTCGGGTGCTATTAGAGATAGCGCAATTAATCAAAGTGCATTGTCTGCAGGAGGTCCTGCCGCATGAAGCTGTGTAGCGGGAACGATCGCGGACCACCAGGGACCGAGAAAACCACCGTCTCATCGGGCCGGACACTCAGGGTCAGGGAAAAATCCAATATATATCTGGTGATATCTCGGGTGCTATTAGAGATAGCGCAATAAACCAAAGTGAATTATCTGCAGGGGCCCTGGCGCATGAATCTGTGCAGCGGGAACGACCTCGGACCACCAGGGTCCGAGAAAACCACCGTCTCATGGGGCCGGACACTCAGGGTCAGGGAAAAATTCAATATATATCGGGCTGATATCTCGGGTGCTATTAGAGATAGCGCAATAAACCAATGTGAGTTATCTGCAGGAGGCCCTGGCACAAGAATCTATGCAGCGTGAACGGCCTCGGACCACCAGGGGCCGAGAAAACCACCGACACATGGGGCCGGACACCCAAGTTCATGTAAAAATCCAGGATGTATCTGATGATATCTCGGGTGCTATTGGAGATACCGCAATAAATCAAAGTGAATTATATGCAGGAGGCCCTGGCGCATGAATCTGCGCAGCGGGAACGACCTCGGACCACCGGGGGCCGAGAAAATTACAGATTTTCGGTATCCGTCACCCAATGTCATGTAAAAATCCATCATATATCTGGTGATATCTCGGGTGCTCTTACAGATAGCGCGATAAATCAAAGTGCATTGTCTGTAGGAAGCACTGGCGCATGAATGTGTGCTGCGGAACGACCTCGGACCACCAGGGGCCGAGAAAACCACCGACACATGGGGCCGGACTCAGGGTCAGGGAAAAATCCAATATATATCTAGTGATATCTCGGGTGCTATTACAGATAGCGCGATAAATCAAAGTGCATTGTCTGCAGGAAGCCGTGGTACATGAATCTGTGCAGCGGGAACGCCCTCTGAACACCAGGGGCCGAGGAAACCACCGACACATGGGGCCGGACACCCAAGCTCATGTAAAAATCCAGGATGTATCTGATGATATCTCGGGTGCTATTAGAGATAGCGCAATAAATCAAACTGCATTGTCTGCGGGAGGCCCTGGCGCATGAATCTGTGCAATGGCAACGACCTCGGACGGCTAGGGGCCCAGAAAACAACCGACACATGGGGCCGGACACTCAGGGTCAGGGAAAAATCCTATATATATCTGGTGATGTCTCGGGTGTTATTAGAGATAGCGCAATAAACCAAAGTGCATTGTCTGTAGGAGGCCCTGCCGCATGAATCTGTTCAGCGGGTACTACCTCGGACCACCAGGGGCCGAGAAAACCACCGTCTCATGGGGCCGGACACTCAGGGTCAGGGGAAAGTCCAATATATATCTGGTGATATCTCGGGTGCTATTAGAGATAGCGCGATAAATCAAAGTGCTTTGTATGCGGGAGGCCCTGGCGCATGAATCTGTGCAGCGGCAACGACCTCGGACCACCAGGGGCCGAGAAAACCACCGAAACATGGGGCCGGACACCCAAGGTCGTGTAAAAATCCAGGATGTATCTGATGATATCTCGGGTGCTATTAGAGATAGTGCAATAAACCAAAGTGAATTATCTGCAGGAGGCCCTGGCGCATGAATCTGTGCAGCGGGAACGGCCTCGGACCGCCAGGGTCCGACAAAACCAGCGACACATGGGGCCGGACTGTCAGGGTCAGGGAATAGTCCAATATATATCTGGTGATATCTCGGTCGTTAATAGAGATAGCGGAATAAACCAAAGTGCATTGTCTGCAGGAGGCCCTCTCGCATGCATCTCTGCAGCGGGAACGACCTTGGACCACCAGGGGCCGAGAAAACCACCGTCTCATGGGGCCGGACACTCAGGGTCAGGGAAAAATCCAATATATATCTGGTGATATCTCGGGTGCTATTACAGATAGCGCAATAAATCAAAGTGCATTGTCTGCAGGAGGCCCTGGCGCATGAATCTGTGCAGCGGGAACGACCTCGGACCACCAGGGGCCGAGACAACCACCGTCTCATGGGGCCGGACACTCAGGGTCAGGGAAAAATCCAATATATATCTGGTGATATCTCGGGTATTATTAGAGATAGCGCAATAAACCAAAGTGAATTATCTGCAGGAGGCCCTGGCGCATGAATCTGTGCAGCGGGAACGACATCGGACCACCAGGGGCCGAGAAAACCACCGTCTCATGGGGCCGGACACTCAGGGTCAGGGGAAAATCCAATATATATCTGATGATATCTCGGGTGCTATTAGAGATAGCGCCATAAATCAAAGTGCATTGTCTGTAGGAGGCCCTGGCGAATGAATCTGTGCAGCAGGAATGACGTCGGGCCACCAGGGGCCGAGAAAATTACAGATATTCGGAATCCGTCACCCAAGGTCATGTAAAAATCCAGCATATATCTGGTGATATCTCAGGCGCTATTACAGATAGCGCGATAAATCAAACTGCATTGTCTGCAGGAAGCCCTGGCGCATGAATCTGGGCAGCGGGAACGACCTCGGACCACCAGGGGCCGAGAAAACCACAGTCTCATGGGGCCGGACACTCAGGGTCAGGGGAAAATCCAATATATATCTGGTGATATCTCGGGTATTATTAGAGATAGCGCAATAAACCAAAGTGAATTATCTGCAGCAGGCCCTGGCGCATGAATCTGTGCAGCGGTATCGACGTCGGACCACCAGGGGCCGAGAAAACCACCGTCTCATGGGGCCGGACACTCATGGTCAGAGAAAAATCCAATATATATCTGGTGTTATCTCGGGTGCTATTAGAGATAGCGCAATAAACCAAAGTGAATTATCTGCAGGAGGCCCTGGCGCATGCATCTGTGCAAGCGGAAACGACCTTGGCCCACCAGGGGCCGAGAAAACCACCGTCTCATGGGGCCGGTCACTCAAGGTCAGGGAAAAATCCAATATATATCTGGTGATATCTCGGGTATTATTAGAGATTGCGCAATAAACCAAAGTGAGTTATCTGCTGGAGGCCCTGGCGCATGCATCTGTGCAAGCGGAAACGACCTCGGACCACCAGCGGCCGAGAAAACCACCGTCTCATGGGGCCGGACACTCAGGGTCAGGGAAGAATCCAATATATATCTGGTGATATCTCGGGTGATACTAGAGATAGCGCAATAAACCAAAGTGAATTATCTGCAGGAGGCCCTGGCGCATGAATCTGTGCAGAGGGAACGACCTCGGACCACCAGGAGCCGAGAAAACCACCGTCTCATGGGGCCGGAAACTCAGGGTCAGGGAAAAATCCAATATATATCTGGTGATATCTCGTGTGCTATTAGAGATAGCGCAATAAACCAAAGTGAATTATCTGCAGGAGGCCCTGGCGCATGCATCTGTGCAAGCGGAAACGACCTTGGACCACCAGGGGCCGAGAAAACCACCGTCTCATGGGGCCGGTCACTCAAGGTCAGGGAAAAATCCAATATATATCTGGTGATATCTCGGGTATTATTACAGATAGCGCAATAAATCAAAGTGCATTGTCTGTAGGAGGCCCTGCCGCATGACTCTGTGCAGCGGGTACGACCTCGGACCACCAGGAGCCGAGAAAACCACCGTCTCATGGGGCCGGACACTCAGGGTCAGGGGAAAATCCAATATATATCTGGTGATATCTCGGGTGCTATTACAGATAGCTCAATAAATCAAAGTGCATTGTCTGTAGGAGGCCCTGCCGCATGACTCTGTGCAGCGGGTACGACCTCGGACCACCAGGAGCCGAGAAAACCACCGTCTCATGGGGCCGGACACACAGGGTCAAGGGAAAATCCAATATGTCTGTTGATATCTCGGGTGCTATTAGAGATAGCGCCATAAACCAAAGTGAATTATCTGCAGGAGGCCCTGGCGCATGAATCTGATTAGCGGGAACGACCTCGGGCCACCAGGGGCCGTGAAAACCACCGTCTCATGGGGCCGGACGCTCAGTGTCAGGGAAAAATCCAATATATATCTGGTGATATCTCGGGTGCTATTACAGATAGCGCAATAAATCAAAGTGCATTGTCTGTAGGAGGCCCTGCCGCATCATTCCGGGCAGCGGGAACGACATCGGACCACCAGGGGCCGAGAAAACCACAGTCTCATGGGGCCGGACACTCAGGGTCAGGGGAAAATCCAATATATGTCTGGTGATATCTCGGGTGCTATTAGAGATAGCGCAATAAAGCAAAGTGAATTTTCTGCACGAGGCCCTGGGGCATGAATCTGTGCAGCGGGAACGACCTCGGACCACCAGGGGCCGAGAAAACCACCGTCTCATGGGGCCGGTCACCCAGTGTCAGGGAAAAATCCAATATATATCTGGTTATATCTCGGGTGCTATTACTGATAGCGCAATAAATCAAAGTGCATTGTCTGCAGGGAGCCCTGGCGCATGATTCTGTGCAGCGGGAGCGACCTCGGACCACTAGGGGCCGAGAAAACCACCGTCTCATGGGGCCGGACACTCAGGGTCAGGGGAAAATCCAATATATGTCTGGTGACATCTCGGGTGCTATTAGAGATAGCACAATAAAGCAAAGTGAATTATCTGCAGGAGGCCCTGGGGCATGAATCTGTGCAGCGGGAACGACCTCGGACCACCAGGGGCCGAGAAAACCACCGTCTCATGGGGCCGGACACTCAGGGTCGGGGAAAAATCCAATATATATCTGGTGATATCACGAGTGCTATTAGAGATAGCGCAATAAACCAAAGTGAATTGTCTGCAGGAGGCCCTGTCGCATGCATGTGTGCAGCGGGAACGACCTCGGACCAGCAGGGGCCGAGAAAACCCCCGTCTCATGGGGCCGGACACTCAGGGTCGGGGAAAAATCCAATATATATCTGGTGATATCTCGGGTGCTATTACAGATAGCGCAACAAATCAAAGTGAAATGCCTGTAGGAGGCCCTGGCGCATGAATCTGTGCAGCGGGAGCGACCTCGCATCACCAGGGGCCGAGAAAACCACCGTCTCATGGGGCCGGACACTCAGGGTCAGGGAAAAATCAAATATATATCTGGTGATATCTCGGGTGTTATTAGAGATAGCGCGATAAATGAAAGTGCATTGTCTGCAGGAAGCCCTGGCGCATGATTCTGTGCAGCGGGAGCGACCTCGGACCACTAGGGGCCGAGAAAACCACCGTCTCATGGGGCCGGACACTCAGGGTCGGGGAAAAATCCAATATATGTCTGGTGATATCTCGGGTGCTATTACAGATAGCTCAATAAACCAAAGTGAATTATCTGCAGGAGGCCCTGACGCAAGAATCCGTGCAGCGGGAACGACCTCGGATCACCAGGGTCCGAGAAAACCACCGATACATGGGGCCGGACTGACATGGTCAGGGAAAAATCCAATATATATCTGGTGATATCTCGGGTGCTCTTACAGATAGCGCAGTAAACCAAAGTGAATTATCTGCAGCGGGCCCTGGCGCATGAATCTGTGGCGCGGGAACGACCTCGGACCACCAGGGCCCGAGAAAACCAACGTCTCATGGGGCCGGACACTCAGGGTCAGGGAAAAATCCAACATATATCTGGTGATATCTCGGGTGCAATTAGAGATAGCGCAATAATCCAAAGTGAATTATCTGTAGGAGGCCCTGCCGCATGAATCTGGCCAGCGGGAACGACCTCGGACCACCAGGGGCCGAGAAAACCATAGTCTGATGTGGCCGGAGACTCAGGGTCAGGGGAAAATCCAATATATATCCGGTGATATCTCGGGGGCTATTATATATAGCGCAATAAACCAAAGTGAATTATCTGCAGGAGGCCCTGGCGCAGGAATCTGTGCAGCAGGAACGACATCGGACCACCAGGGGACGAGAAAATTACAGATTTTCGGTATCCGTCACCCAAAGTCATGTAAAAATCCAGCATATATATGGTGCTTTCTCGGGTGCTATTACAGATAGCGCAATAAAGCAAAGTGAATTATCTGCAGGAAGCCCTGGCGCATGAATCTGTGCAGCGGGAGCGACCTCGGACCACCAGGGTCCGAGAAAGACACTGTCTCATGGGGCCGGACACTCAGGGTCTGTTGAAAAATTCAATATATATCTGGTGATATCTCGGGTGCTATTACAGATAGCGCAATAAATCAAAGTGCATTGTCTGTAGGAGGCCCTGGCGCATGAATCTTTGGAGCGGGAACGACCTCGGACCACCAGGGCCGAGAAAACCACCGTCTCATGGGGCCGGACACTCAGGGTCGGGGACAAATCCAACATATATCTGGTGATATCTCGGGTGCTCTTAGAGATAGCGCAATAAACCAGAGTGAATTGTCTGCAGGAAACCCTGGCGCATGAATCTGTTCAGCGGGATCGAACTCGGAACACGAGGGACCGAGAAAACCATCGACACATGGGGCCGGACTGTGAGGGTCAGGGAAAAATCCAATATATATCTGGTGATATCTCGGGTGCTATTAGAGATAGCACAATAAATCAAAGTGCATTGTCTGCAGGAGGTCCTGCCGCATGGATATGTGCAGCAGGAACGACCTCGGACCACCAGGGGCCGAGGAAGTTACAGCTTTTCGGTATCCGTCGCCCAAGGTCATGTAAAAATCCAGCGTATATCTGGTGATATCTCGGGTGCTATTGCAGATAGGGCGCTAAATCAACGTGCATTGTCTGCAGGAAGACCTGGCGCATGAATATGTGCAGCAGGAAGGACCTCGGACCACCAGGGGCCGAGAAAACCTCCGACACATGGGGCCGGACACCCAAGGTCATGTAAGAATCCAGGATGTATCTGATGATATCTCGGGTGCTATTAGAGATAGCGCGATAACTAAAAGTGCATTGTCTGCGGGAGGCCCTGGCGCATGAATCTGTGCTGCGGCAACGACCTCGGACCACCAGGGGCCGAGATGATCACCGTCTCATGGGGCCGGACTGTCAGGGTCAGGGAAAAATCCAATATATATCTGCTGATATTTCGGGTGCTATTAGAGATAGCGCAATAAATCAAAGTGCATTGTCTGTAGGAGGCACTGGCGAATGAATCTGTGCAGCAGGAACGACCTCGGACCACCAGAGGCCGAGAAAATTACAGATATTCGGAATTCGTCACCATAGGTCATGTAAAAATCCAGCATGGATCTGGTGATATCTCGGGTGCTATTAGAGATAGCGCAATAAACCAAACTGAATTATCTGCAGTAGGCCCTGGCGCATGAATCTGTGCAGCGGGAACGACCTCGGACCACCAGGGGCCGAGGAAATTACAGCTTTTCGGTTTCCGTCGCCCAAGGTCATGTAAAAATCCGGCATATATCTGCTGATATCTCGGGTGCTATTGCAGATAAGGCGCTAAATCAACGTGCATTGTCTGCAGGAAGACCTGGCGCATGAATCTGTGCAGCAGGAAGGACCTCGGACCACCAGGGGCCGAGAAAACCTCCGACACGTGGGGCCGGACACCCAAGGTCATGTAAGATTCCAGGATGTATCTGATGATATCTCGGGTGCTATTACAGATAGCGCAATAAATCAAAGTGCATTGTCTGTAGGATGCCCTGGCGCATGAATCTGTGCAGCGGGAACGACCTCGTACCACCAGGGGCCGAGGAAACCACAGTCTCATGGGGCCGGGCACTCAGGGTCAGGGGAAAATCCAATATATATCTGGTGATATCTCCGGTGTTATTAGAGATAGCGCAATAAACCAAAGTGAATTATCTGCAGGAGGCCCTGGCGCATGAATCTGTGCAGCGGGAACGACCTCGGACCGCCAGGGCCCGAGGAAACCACCGTCTCATGGGGCCGGACACTCAGAGTCAGGGAAAAATCCAATATACATCTGGTGATATCTCGGGTGCTATTACAGATAGCGCCATAAATCAAAGTGCATTGTCTGTAGGAGGCCCTGGCGCATGAATCTGGGCAGCGGGAACGACCTTGGACCACCAGGGGCCGAGAAAACCACCGTCTCATGGGGCCGGACACTCAGGGTCAGGGAAAAATCCAATATATATCTGGTGATATCTCGGGTGCTATTACAGATAGCGCCATAAATCAAAGTGCATTGTCTGTAGGAGGCCCTGGCGCATGAATCTGGGCAGCGGGAACGACCTTGGACCACCAGGGGCCGAGAAAACCACCGTCTCATGGGGCCGGACACTCAGGGTCAGGGAAAAATCCAATATATATCTGGTGATATCTCGGGTGCTATTAGAGATAGCGCAATAAATCAAAGTGCATTGTCTGTAGGAGGCCCTGGCGCATGAATCTGGGCAGCGGGAACGACCTCGGACCACCAGGGGCCGAGAAAACCACCGTCTCATGGGGCCGGACACTCAGGGTCAGGGAAAAATCCAATATACATCTGGTGATATCTCGGGTGCTATTAGAGATAGCGCAATAAATCAAAGTGCATTGTCTGTAGGAGGCCCTGGCGCATGAATCTGGGCAGCGGAAACGACCTCGGACCACCAGGGGCCGAGAAAACCACCGTCTCATGGGGCCGGACACACAGGGTCAGGGGAAAGTCCAATATATACCTGGTGATATCTCGGGTGCTATTAGAGATAGCGCAATAAACCAAAGTGAATTATCTGCAGGAGGCCCTGGAGCATGAATCTGTGCAGCGGGAACGACCTCGGACCACCAGGGGCCGAGAAAACCACAGTCTCATGGAGCCGGACTCTCAGGGTCAGGGGAAAATCCAATATATATCTGGTGATATCACGGGTGCTATTAGAGATAGCGCAATAAATCAAAGTCCATTGTCTGTAGGAGGCCCTGGCGCATGAATCTGGGCAGCGGGAACGACCTTGGACCACCAGGGGCCGAGAAAACCACCGTCTCATGGGGCCGGACACTCAGGGTCAGGGAAAAATCCAATATACATCTGGTGATATCTCGGGTGCAATTAGAGATAGCGCAATAATCCAAAGTGAATTATCTGTAGGAGGCCCTGCCGCATGAATCTGGCCAGCGGGAACGACCTCGGACCACCAGGGGCCGAGAAAACCATAGTCTGATGTGGCCGGAGACTCAGGGTCAGGGGAAAATCCAATATATATCCGGTGATATCTCGGGGGCTATTATATATAGCGCAATAAACCAAAGTGAATTATCTGCAGGAGGCCCTGGCGCAGGAATCTGTGCAGCAGGAACGACATCGGACCACCAGGGGACGAGAAAATTACAGATTTTCGGTATCCGTCACCCAAAGTCATGTAAAAATCCAGCATATATATGGTGCTTTCTCGGGTGCTATTACAGATAGCGCAATAAAGCAAAGTGAATTATCTGCAGGAAGCCCTGGCGTATGAATCTGTGCAGCGGGAGCGACCTCGGACCACCAGGGTCCGAGAAAGACACTGTCTCATGGGGCCGGACACTCAGGGTCTGTTGAAAAATTCAATATATATCTGGTGATATCTCGGGTGCTATTACAGATAGCGCAATAAATCAAAGTGCATTGTCTGTAGGAGGCCCTGGCGCATGAATCTTTGGAGCGGGAACGACCTCGGACCACCAGGGCCGAGAAAACCACCGTCTCATGGGGCCGGACACTCAGGGTCGGGGACAAATCCAACATATATCTGGTGATATCTCGGGTGCTCTTAGAGATAGCGCAATAAACCAGAGTGAATTGTCTGCAGGAAACCCTGGCGCATGAATCTGTTCAGCGGGATCGAACTCGGAACACGAGGGACCGAGAAAACCATCGACACATGGGGCCGGACTGTGAGGGTCAGGGAAAAATCCAATATATATCTGGTGATATCTCGGGTGCTATTAGAGATAGCACAATAAATCAAAGTGCATTGTCTGCAGGAGGTCCTGCCGCATGGATATGTGCAGCAGGAACGACCTCGGACCACCAGGGGCCGAGGAAGTTACAGCTTTTCGGTATCCGTCGCCCAAGGTCATGTAAAAATCCAGCATATATCTGGTGATATCTCGGGTGCTATTGCAGATAGGGCGCTAAATCAACGTGCATTGTCTGCAGGAAGACCTGGCGCATGAATATGTGCAGCAGGAAGGACCTCGGACCACCAGGGGCCGAGAAAACCTCCGACACATGGGGCCGGACACCCAAGGTCATGTAAGAATCCAGGATGTATCTGATGATATCTCGGGTCCTATTAGAGATAGCGCGATAATTCAAAGTACATTGTCTGCAGGAGGCCCTGGCGCATGAATCTGGGCAGCGGGAACGACCTCGGACCACCACGGGCCGAGAAAACCACCGACACATGGTGCCGGACACGCAGGGTCAGGGAAAAGTCCATTATATATCTGATGATATCTCGGGTGCTATTAGAGATAGCGCGATAACTAAAAGTGCATTGTCTGCGGGAGGCCCTGGCGCATGAATCTGTGCTGCGGCAACGACCTCGGACCACCAGGGGCCGAGATGATCACCGTCTCATGGGGCCGGACTGTCAGGGTCAGGGAAAAATCCAATATATATCTGCTGATATTTCGGGTGCTATTAGAGATAGCGCAATAAATCAAAGTGCATTGTCTGTAGGAGGCACTGGCGAATGAATCTGTGCAGCAGGAACGACCTCGGACCACCAGAGGCCGAGAAAATTACAGATATTCGGAATTCGTCACCATAGGTCATGTAAAAATCCAGCATGGATCTGGTGATATCTCGGGTGCTATTAGAGATAGCGCAATAAACCAAACTGAATTATCTGCAGTAGGCCCTGGCGCATGAATCTGTGCAGCGGGAACGACCTCGGACCACCAGGGGCCGAGGAAATTACAGCTTTTCGGTTTCCGTCGCCCAAGGTCATGTAAAAATCCGGCATATATCTGCTGATATCTCGGGTGCTATTGCAGATAAGGCGCTAAATCAACGTGCATTGTCTGCAGGAAGACCTGGCGCATGAATCTGTGCAGCAGGAAGGACCTCGGACCACCAGGGGCCGAGAAAACCTCCGACACGTGGGGCCGGACACCCAAGGTCATGTAAGATTCCAGGATGTATCTGATGATATCTCGGGTGCTATTACAGATAGCGCAATAAATCAAAGTGCATTGTCTGTAGGATGCCCTGGCGCATGAATCTGTGCAGCGGGAACGACCTCGTACCACCAGGGGCCGAGGAAACCACAGTCTCATGGGGCCGGGCACTCAGGGTCAGGGGAAAATCCAATATATATCTGGTGATATCTCCGGTGTTATTAGAGATAGCGCAATAAACCAAAGTGAATTATCTGCAGGAGGCCCAGGCGCATGAATCTGGGCAGCGGGATCGACCTCGGAACACCAGGGGCCGAGAAAACCACACTCTCATGGGGCCGGACACTCAGGGTCAGGGGAAAATCCAATATATATCTGGTGATATCTCGGGTGCTATTAGAGATAGCGCAATAAACCATAGAGAATTATCTGCAGGAGGCCCTGGCGCATGAATCTGTGCAGCGGGAACGACCTCGGACCGCCAGGGCCCGAGGAAACCACCGTCTCATGGGGCCGGACACTCAGAGTCAGGGAAAAATCCAATATACATCTGGTGATATCTCGGGTGCTATTACAGATAGCGCCATAAATCAAAGTGCATTGTCTGTAGGAGGCCCTGGCGCATGAATCTGGGCAGCGGGAACGACCTTGGACCACCAGGGGCCGAGAAAACCACCGTCTCATGGGGCCGGACACTCAGGGTCAGGGAAAAATCCAATATATATCTGGTGATATCTCGGGTGCTATTAGAGATAGCGCAATAAATCAAAGTGCATTGTCTGTAGGAGGCCCTGGCGCATGAATCTGGGCAGCGGGAACGACCTCGGACCACCAGGGGCCGAGAAAACCACCGTCTCATGGGGCCGGACACTCAGGGTCAGGGAAAAATCCAATATACATCTGGTGATATCTCGGGTGCTATTAGAGATAGCGCAATAAATCAAAGTGCATTGTCTGTAGGAGGCCCTGGCGCATGAATCTGGGCAGCGGAAACGACCTCGGACCACCAGGGGCCGAGAAAACCACCGTCTCATGGGGCCGGACACACAGGGTCAGGGGAAAGTCCAATATATACCTGGTGATATCTCGGGTGCTATTAGAGATAGCGCAATAAACCAAAGTGAATTATCTGCAGGAGGCCCTGGAGCATGAATCTGTGCAGCGGGAACGACCTCGGACCACCAGGGGCCGAGAAAACCACAGTCTCATGGAGCCGGACTCTCAGGGTCAGGGGAAAATCCAATATATATCTGGTGATATCACGGGTGCTATTAGAGATAGCGCAATAAATCAAAGTCCATTGTCTGTAGGAGGCCCTGGCGCATGAATCTGGGCAGCGGGAACGACCTTGGACCACCAGGGGCCGAGAAAACCACCGTCTCATGGGGCCGGACACTCAGGGTCAGGGAAAAATCCAATATACATCTGGTGATATCTCGGGTGCTATTACAGATAGCGCAATAAATAAAAGTGCATTGTCTGTAGGAGGCCCTGGCGCATGAATCTGGGCAGCGGGAACGACCTCGGACCACCAGGGGCCGAGAAATCACCGTCTCATGGGGCCGGACACTCAGGGTCAGGGAAAAATCCAATATACATCTGGTGATATCTCGGGTGCTAGTAGAGATGGCGCAATAAATCAAAGTGCATTGTCTGTAGGAGGCCCTGGCGCATGAATCTGGGCAGCGGGAACGACCTCGGACCACCAGGGGCCGAGAAAACCACCGTCTCATGGGGCCGGACACTCAGGGTCAGGGAAAAATCCAATATACATCTGGTGATATCTCGGGTGCTATTACAGATAGCGCAATAAATCAAAGTGCATTGTCTGTAGGAGGCCCTGGCGCATGAATCTGGGCCGCGGGAACGACCTCGGACCACGAGGGGCCGAGAAAACCACCGTCTCATGGGGCCGGACACTCAGGGTCAGGGAAAAATCCAATATATATCTGGTGATATCTCTGGTGCGATTAGAGATAGCGCAATAAATCAAAGTGCATTGTCTGTAGGAGGCCCTGGCGCATGAATCTGGGCAGCGGGAACGACCTCGGACCACCAGGGGCCGAGAAAACCACCGTCTCATGGGGCCGGACACTCAGGGTCAGGGAAAAATCCAATATATGTCTGGTGATATCTCGGGTGCTATTAGAGATAGCGCAATAAACCAAAGTGAATTATCTGCAGGAGGCCCTGGCGCATGAATCAGTGCAGCGGGAACGACCTCGGACCACCAGGGGCCGAGAAAACCACAGTCTCATGGGGCCGGACTCTCAGGGTCAGGGAAAAATCCAATATACATCTGGTGATATCTCGTGTGCTATTACAGATAGCGCAATAAATCAAAGTGCATTGTCTGTAGGAGGCCCTGGCGCATGAATCTGGGCAGCGGGAACGACCCCGGACCACCAGGGGCCGATAAAACCACCGTCTCATGGGGCCGGACACTCAGGGTCAGGGAAAAATCCAATATACGTCTGGTGATATCTCGGGTGCTATTAGAGATAGCGCAATAAACCGAAGTGAATTATCTGCACGAGGCCCTGGCGGATGAATCTGTGCAGCGGGAACGACCTCAGATCACCAGGGGCCGAGAAAACCACCGACACATGAGGCCAGACACTCAGGGTCAGGGAAAAATCCATTATATATCTGGAGATATCTCGGGTGCTATTAGAGATAGCGCGATAAATCCAAGTGCATTGTCTGCAGGAAGCCCTGGCGCATGAATCTGGGCAGCGGGAACGACCTCGGACCACCAGGGGCCGAGAAAACCACCGTCTCATGGCGCCGCACACTCAGGGTCAGGGAAAAATCCAATATATATCTGGTGATATCTCGGGTGCTATTAGAGATAACGCAATAAATCATAGTGCATTGTCTGTAGGATTCCCTGGCGCATGAATCTCTGCAGCGGGAACGACCTCGGACCACCAGGGGCCGAGAAAACCACACTCTCAAGGGGCCGGACACTCAGGGTCATGGGAAAATCCAATATATGTCTGGTGATATCTCGGGTGCTATTAGAGATAGCGCAATAAACCAAAGTGAATTATCTGCAGGAGGCCCTGGCGCATGAATCTGTGCAGCGGGAACGACCTGGGACTACCAGGGGCCGAGAAAACCACCGTCTCATGGGGCCTGACAGTCAGGGTCGGGGAAAAATCCAATATATATCTGGTGCTATCTCGGGTGCTATTAGAGATAGCGCAATAAACCAAAGTGAATTATCTGCAGGAGGCCCGGGCGCATGAATCTGAGCAGCGGGAACGACCTCGGACCACTAGGCGCCTAGAAAACCACCGTCTCATGGGGCCGGACTGTCAGGGTCAGGGAAAAATCCATTATATATCTGGTGATATCTCGGGTGCTATTAGAGATAGCGCGATAAACCAAAGTGAATTCTCTGCAGGAGGCCCTGGCGCATGCATCTGTGCAGCGGGAACGACCTCGGACCACCAGGGGCCGAGAAAACCACCGTCTCATGGGGCCGGACACACAGGGTCAGGGGAAAATCCAAAATATATCTGGTGATATCTCGGGTGCTATTAGAGATAGCGCGATAAATCAAGGTGCATTGTCTGCAGGAAGCCCTGGCGCATGATTCTGTGCAGCGGGAACGACCTCGGATCACCAGCGTCCGAGAAAACCAGCGTCTCATGGGGCCGGACTCTCAGGGTCAGGGAAAAATCCAATATATACCTGGTGATATCTCGGGTGCTATTAGATATAGCGCGATAAATCAAGGTGCATTGTCTGCAGGAAGCCCTGGCGCATGAGGCCGTGCAGCGGGAACGACCTCGGACTACCAGGGGCCGAGAAAACCACCGTCTCATGGGGCCGAACAGTCAGGGTCGGGGAAAAATCCAATGTATATCTGGTGATATGTCGGGTGCTATTAGAGATAGCGCAATAAATCAAAGTGCATTGTCTGTAGGAGGCCCTGGCGCATGAATCTGTGCAGCGGAAACGACCTGGGCCAACCAGTGGCCGAGGAAACCACCGTTCATGGGGCCGGACCCTGAGGGTCAGGGAAAAATCCAATATATATCTGGTCATATCTCGGGTGCTATTACAGATAGCGCAATAAATCAAAGTGCATTGTCTGTAGGGGGCCCTGGCGCATGAATCTGTGCAGCGGGAACGACCTCGGACCACCAGGGGCCGATAAAACCACCGTCTGATGGGTCCGGACACTCAGGGTCGAGGAAAAATCCAATATATATCTGGTGATATCTCGGGTGCTATTAGAGATAGCGCGATAAATTAAGGTGCATTGTCTGCAGTAAGCCCTGGAGCATGAGACCGTGCAGCGGGAACGACCTCGCACCACCAGGGGCCGAGAAAGCCACCGACACATAGGGCCCGACACTCAGGGTCAGGGAAAAATCCATTATATATCTGGTCATATCTCGGCCGTTATTAGCGATAGCGCAATAAATCAAAGTGCATTGTCTGTAGGAGGCCCTGACGCATGAATCTGTGAAGCAGGAACGACCTCGGACCACCAGGGGCCGAGAAAATTACCGATATTCGGAATTCGTCACCCAAGGTCATGTAAAAATCCAGCATATATCTGGTGATATCTCGGGTGCTATTATAGATAGCGCAATAAACCAAAGTGCATTGTGTGCAGGATGCCCTGGAGCATGAATCTGTGAAGCAGGAACGACCTCGGATCTCCAGGGGCCGAGAAAATTACAGATTTTCTGTATCCGTCACCCAAAGTCATGTAAAAATCCAGTATATATATGGTGCTTTCTCGGGTGCTATTACAGATAGCGCAATAAATCAAAGTGCATTGTCTGTAGGAGGCCCTGGCGCATGAATCTGTGCAGCGGGTACGACCTCGGACCACCAGGGGCCGAGAAAACCACCGACACATGGGGCCGGACCCTCAGGGTCGGGGAAAAATCCAATATATATCTGGTGATATCTCGGGTGCTATGAGAGATAGCGCAATAAATCAAAGTGCATCGTCCGTAGGAGGCCCTTGCGCATGGATCTATGCAGCGGGAACGACCTCGGACCACCAGGGGCCGAGAAAACCACCGTCTCATGGGGCCGGACCCTCAGGGTCAGGGAAAAATCCAATATATATCTGGTGATATCTCGGGTGCTATTACAGATAGCGCAATCAATCAAAGTGCATTGTCTGTAGGGGGCACTGGCGCATGAATCTGTGCAGCGGGAACGACCTCGGACCACCAGGGGCCGAGAACACCACTGTCCCATGGGGCCGGACACTCAGGGTCAGGGAAAAATCAAATATATATCTGGTGATATCTCGGGTGCTATCAGAGATAGCGCGATAAATCAAGGTGCATTGTCTGCAGGAAGCCCTGGCGCATGAGACCGTGCAGCGGGAACGACCTCGGACCACCAGGGTCCGAGAAAACCACCGTCTCATGGGGCCGAACAGTCAGGGTCGGGGAAAAATCCAATGTATATCTGGTGATATATCGGGTGCTATTAGAGATAGCGCAATAAACCAAAGTGAATTGTATGTAGGAGGCCCTGGCGCATGAATCTGTGCAGCGGGGACGACCTCGGACCACCAGGGGCCGAGAAAACCACCGACACATGGGGCCGGACTGTCAGGGTCAGGGAAAAATCCAATATATATCTGGTGATATCTCGGGTGCTATTAGAGAATGCGCAATAAACCAAAGTGAATTGTCTGTAGGGGGCCCTGGCGCATGAATCTGTGCAGCGGGAACGACCTCGGACCACCAGGGGCCGAGAAAACCACCGTCTGATGGGGCCGGACACTCAGGGTCAGGGGAAAATCCAATATATATCTGGTGCTATCTCGGGTGCAATTAGAGATAGCGCAATAAATCAAAGTGCATTGTCTGTAGGAGGCCCGGGCGCATGAATCTGTGCAGCGGGAACGACCTCGGACCACCAGGCCCCTAGAAAACCACCGTCTCATGGGGCCGGACTGTCAGGGTCAGGGAAAAATCCATTATATATATCTGGCGATATATAGGGTGCTATTACAGATAGCGCACTAAATCAAAGTGCATTGTGTGCAGGAGGCCCTGGCGCATGCATCTGTCCAGCGGGAACGACCTCGGACCACCAGGGGCCGAGAAAACCACCGTCTCATGGGGCCGGACACTCAGGTTCAGGGAAAAATCCAATATATATCCGGTGATATCCCGGGTGCTATTATAGATAGCGCAATAAACCAAAGTGCATTGTGTGCAGGATGCCCTGGAGCATGAATCTGTGAAGCAGGAACGACCTCGGATCTCCAGGGGCCGAGAAAATCACCGTCTGATGGGGCCGGACACTCAGGGTCGAGGAAAAATCCAATATATATCTGGTGATATCTCGGGTGCTATCAGAGATAGCGCGATAAATCAAGGTGCATTGTCTGCAGGAAGCCCTGGCGCATGAGACCGTGCAGCGGGAACGACCTCGGACCACCAGGGTCCGAGAAAACCACCGTCTCATGGGGCCGAACAGTCAGGGTCGGGGAAAAATCCAATGTATATCTGGTGATATATCGGGTGCTATTAGAGATAGCGCAATAAACCAAAGTGAATTGTATGTAGGAGGCCCTGGCGCATGAATCTGTGCAGCGGGGACGACCTCGGACCACCAGGGGCCGAGAAAACCACCGACACATGGGGCCGGACTCTCAGGGTCAGGGAAAAATCCAATATATATCTGGTGATATCTCGGGTGCTATTAGAGAAAGCGCAATAAACCAAAGTGAATTGTCTGTAGGGGGCCCTGGCGCATGAATCTGTGCAGCGGGAACGACCTCGGACCACCAGGGGCCGAGAAAACCACCGTCTGATGGGGCCGGACACTCAGGGTCAGGGGAAAATCCAATATATATCTGGTGCTATCTCGGGTGCAATTAGAGATAGCGCAATAAATCAAAGTGCATTGTCTGTAGGAGGCCCGGGCGCATGAATCTGTGCAGCGGGAACGACCTCGGACCACCAGGCCCCTAGAAAACCACCGTCTCATGGGGCCGGACTGTCAGGGTCAGGGAAAAATCCAATATATATATCTGGCGATATATAGGGTGCTATTACACATAGCGCGATAAATCAAAGTGCATTGTCTACAGGAAGCCCTGGCGCATGAATTCGTGCAGCGGGAACGACCTCGGACCACCAGGGGCCGAGAAAACCACCGTCTCATGGGTCCGGACTGTCAGGGTCAGGGAAAAATCCATTATATATCTGGTGATATCTCGGGTGCTATTAGAGATAGCGCAATAAACCAAAATGAATTACCTGCAGGAGACCCTGGCGCATGAATCTGTGTAGCGGGAACGACCTGGGACCACCAGGGGCCGAGAAAACCACCGTCTCATGGGGCCGGATACTCAGGGTCAGGGAAAAATCAAATATATATCTGGCGATATATAGGGTGCTATTACAGATAGCGCACTAAATCAAAGTGCATTGTCTGCAGGAGGCCCTGGCGCATGCATCTGTGCAGCGGGAACGACCTCGGACCACCAGGCCCCTAGAAAACCACCGTCTCATGGGGCCGGACACTCAGGCTCAGGGAAAAATCCAATATATATCCGGTGATATCCCGGGTGCTATTACAGATAGCGCAATAAAAAAAAGTGCATTGTCTGTAGGAGGCCCTGGCGCATGAATCTGGGCAGCGGGAACGACCTCGGACCACCAGGGGCTGAGAAAACCACCGTCTCATGTGGTCGGACACTCAGGGTCAGGGGAAAATCCAATATATATCTGGTGATATCTCGGGTGCTATTACAGATGGCGCTATAAATCAAAGTGCATTGTCTGTAGGAGGCCCTGGCGCATGAATCTGGGCAGCGGGAACGACCTCGGACCACCAGGGGGTCGAGAAAACCACCGACTCATGTGGCCGGACACTCAGGGTCAGGGGAAAATCCAATATATATCTGGTGATATCTCGGGTGCTATTACAGATAGCGCGATAAATCAAAGTGCATTGTCTACAGGAAGCCCTGGCGCATGAATCCGTGCAGCGGGAACGACCTCGGACCACCAGGGGCCGAGAAAACCACCGTCTCATGGGGCCGGACACTCAGGGTCAGGGGAAAATCCAATATATATCTGGTGATATCTCGGGTGCTATTAGTGATATCGCAATAAACCAAAGTGAATTATCTGCAGGAGGAACTTGCGCATGAATCTGTGCAGCAGGAACGACATCGGACCACCAGGGGCCGAGAAAATTACAGATTTTCGGTATCCGTCACACAATGTCATGTAAAAATCCAGCATATATCTGGTGATATCTCGGGTGCTATTACAGATGGCGCAATAAATCAAAGTGAATTATCTGCAGGAGGCCCTGGCGGATGAATCTGTGCAGCGGGAACGACCTCGGACCACCAGGGGCCAAGAAAACCACCGTCTCATGGGGCCGGACTGTCAGGGTCAGGGAAAAATCCATTATATATCTGGTGATATCTCGGTTGCCATTAGAGATAGCGCGATAAAACGAAGTGCATTGTCTGCGGAGGCCCTGGCGCATGAATCTGTGCAGCGGGATCGACCTGGGACCACCAGGGGCCGAGAAAACCACTGTCTCATGGGGCCGGACACTCAGGGTCAGGGGAAAATCAAATATATATCTGGCGATATATAGGGTGCTATTACAGATAGCGCAATAAATCAAAGTGCATTGTCTGCAGGAGGCCCTGGCGCATGCATCTGTGCAGCGGGAACGACCTCGGACCACCAGGGGCCCAGAAAACCACCGTCTCATGGGGCCGGACACTCAGGGTCAGGGAAAAATCCAATATATATCCGGTGATATCCCGGGTGCTATTACAGATAGCGCGATAAATCAAAGTGCATTGTCTACAGGAAGCCCTGGCGCATGAATCCGTGCAGCGGGAACGACCTCGGACCACCAGGGGCCGAGAAAACCACCGTCTCATGGGGCCGGACACTCAGGGTCAGGGGAAAATCCAATATATATCTGGTGATATCTCGGGTGCTATTAGTGATAGCGCAATAAACCAAAGTGAATTATCTGCAGGAGGAACTTGCGCATGAATCTGTGCAGCAGGAACGACATCGGACCACCAGGGGCCGAGAAAATTACAGATTTTCGGTATCCGTCACACAATGTCATGTAAAAATCCAGCATATATCTGGTGATATCTCGGGTGCTATTACAGATGGCGCAATAAATCAAAGTGAATTATCTGCAGGAGGCCCTGGCGGATGAATCTGTGCAGCGGGAACGACCTCGGACCACCAGGGGCCAAGAAAACCACCGTCTCATGGGGCCGGACTGTCAGGGTCAGGGAAAAATCCATTATATATCTGGTGATATCTCGGTTGTCATTAGAGATAGCGCGATAAAACGAAGTGCATTGTCTGCGGAGGCCCTGGCGCATGAATCTGTGCAGCGGGATCGACCTGGGACCACCAGGGGCCGAGAAAACCACTGTCTCATGGGGCCGGACACTCAGGGTCAGGGGAAAATCAAATATATATCTGGCGATATATAGGGTGCTATTACAGATAGCGCAATAAATCAAAGTGCATTGTCTGCAGGAGGCCCTGGCGCATGCATCTGTGCAGCGGGAACGACCTCGGACCACCAGGGGCCGAGAAAACCACCGTCTCATGGGGCCGGACACTCAGGGTCAGGGAAAAATCCAATATATATCCGGTGATATCCCGGGTGCTATTACAGATAGCGCAATAAATCAAAGTGCATTGTCTGTAGGAGGCCCTGGCGCATGAATCTGGGCAGCGGGAACGACCTCGGACCACCAGGGGCCGAGAAAACCACCGTCTCATGTGGTCGGACACTCAGGGTCAGGGGAAAATCCAATATATATCTGGTGATATCTCGGGTGCTATTACAGATGGCGCTATAAATCAAAGTGCATTTTCTGTAGGAGGCCCTGGCGCATGAATCTGGGCAGCGGGAACGACCTCGGACCACCAGGGGCCGAGAAAACCACCGTCTCATGGGGCCGGACACTCAGGGTCAGGGAAAAATCCAATATACATCTGGTGATATCTCGGGTGCTATTACAGATAGCGCAATAAATCAAAGTGCATTGTCTGTAGGAGGCCCTGGCGCATGAATCTGTGGAGCGGGAACGACCTCGGACCACCAGGGGCCGAGAAAACCACCGTCACATGGGGCCGGACACTCAGGGTCAGGGAAAAATCCAATATACATCTGGTGATATCTCGGGTGCTATTACAGATAGCGCAATAAATCAAAGTGCATTGTCTGTAGGAGGCCCTGGCGCATGAATCTGTGGAGCGGGAACGACCTCGGACCACCAGGGGCCGAGAAAACCACCGTCTCATGGGGCCGGACACTCAGGGTCAGGGAAAAATCCAATATACATCTGGTGATATCTCGGGTGCTATTACAGATAGCGCAATAAATCAAAGTGCATTGTCTGTAGGAGGCCCTGGCGCATGAATCTGGGCAGCGGGAACGACCTCGGACCACCAGGGGCCGAGAAAACCACAGTCTCATGGGGCCGGACACACAGGGTCAGGGGAAAGTCCAATATATGTCTGGTGATATCTCGGGTGCTATTAGAGATAGCGCAATAAACCAAAGTGAATTATCTGCAGGAGGCCCTGGCGCATGAATCTGGGCAGCGGGAACGACCTCGGACCACCAGGGGCCGAGAAAACCACCGTCTCATGGGGCCGGACACTCAGGGTCAGGGAAAAATCCAATATACATCTGGTGATATCTCGGGTGCTATTACAGATAGCGCAATAAATCAAAGTGCATTGTCTGTAGGAGGCCCTGGCGCATGAATCTGTGGAGCGGGAACGACCTCGGACCACCAGGGGCCGAGAAAACCACCGTCTCATGGGGCCGGACACTCAGGGTCAGGGAAAAATCCAATATACATCTGGTGATATCTCGGGTGCTATTACAGATAGCGCAATAAATCAAAGTGCATTGTCTGTAGGAGGCCCTGGCGCATGAATCTGGGCAGCGGGAACGACCTCGGACCACCAGGGGCCGAGAAAACCACCGTCTCACGGGGCCGGACACTCAGAGTCAGGGGAAAATCCAATATATATCTGGTGATATCTCGGGTGCTATTAGAGATAGCGCAATAAACCAAAGTGAATTATCTGCAGGATGCCCTGGCGCATGCACCTGTGCAGCGGGAACGACCTCGGACCACCAGGGGCCGAGAAAACCACCGTCTCATAGGGACGGACACTCAGGGTCAGGGAAAAATCCAATATATATCTGGTGATATCACGGGTGCTATTACAGATAGCGCAATAAATCAAATTGCATTGTCTGCAGGAGGCCTTGGCGCATGAATCTGTGTAGCGGGAACGACCTCGGACCAACAGGGGCCGATAAAACCACCGTCTCATGGGGCCGGACACTCAGGGTCAGTGAAAAATCCATTATATATCTGGTGATATCTCGGGTGCTAGTAGAGACGGCGCAATAAATCAAAGTGCATTGTCTGTAGGAGGCCCTGGCGCATGAATCTGGGCAGCGGGAACGACCTCGGACCACCAGGGGCCGAGAAAACCACCGTCTCATGGGGCCGGACACTCAGGGTCAGGGAAAAATCCAATATACATCTGGTGATATCTCGGGTGCTATTACAGATAGCGCAATAAATCAAAGTGCATTGTCTGTAGGAGGCCCTGGCGCATGAATCTGGGCAGCGGGAACGACCTCGGACCTCCAGGGGCCGAGAAAACCACCGTCGCATGGGCCGGGACACTCAGGGTCAGGGAAAAATCCAATATACATCTGGTGATATCTCGGGTGCTATTACAGATAGCGCAATCAATCAAAGTGCATTGTCTGTAGGGGGCACTGGCGCATGAATCTGTGCAGCGGGAACGACCTCGGACCACCAGGGGCCGAGAACACCACCGTCCCATGGGGCCGGACACTCATGGTCAGGGAAAAATCAAATATATATCTGGTGATATCTCGGGTGCTATCAGAGATAGCGCGATAAATCAAGGTGCATTGTCTGCAGGAAGCCCTGGCGCATGAGACCGTGCAGCGGGAACGACCTCGGACCACCAGGGTCCGAGAAAACCACCGTCTCATGGGGCCGAACAGTCAGGGTCGGGGAAAAATCCAATGTATATCTGGTGATATATCGGGTGCTATTAGAGATAGCGCAATAAACCAAAGTGAATTGTATGTAGGAGGCCCTGGCGCATGAATCTGTGCAGCGGGGACGACCTCGGACCACCAGGGGCCGAGAAAACCACCGACACATGGGGCCGGACTCTCAGGGTCAGGGAAAAATCCAATATATATCTGGTGATATCTCGGGTGCTATTAGAGAAAGCGCAATAAACCAATGTGAATTGTCTGTAGGGGGCCCTGGCGCATGAATCTGTGCAGCGGGAACGACCTCGGACCACCAGGGGCCGAGAAAACCACCGTCTGATGGGGCCGGACACTCAGGGTCAGGGGAAAATCCAATATATATCTGGTGCTATCTCGGGTGCAATTAGAGATAGCGCAATAAATCAAAGTGCATTGTCTGTAGGAGGCCCGGGCGCATGAATCTGTCCAGCGGGAACGACCTCGGACCACCAGGCCCCTAGAAAACCACCGTCTCATGGGGCCGGACTGTCAGGGTCAGGGAAAAATCCATTATATATATGTGGCGATATATAGGGTGCTATTACAGATAGCGCACTAAATCAAAGTGCATTGTGTGCAGGAGGCCCTGGCGCATGCATCTGTCCAGCGGGAACGACCTCGGACCACCAGGGGCCGAGAAAACCACCGTCTCATGGGGCCGGACACTCAGGTTCAGGGAAAAATCCAATATATATCCGGTGATATCCCGGGTGCTATTATAGATAGCGCAATAAACCAAAGTGCATTGTGTGCAGGATGCCCTGGAGCATGAACCTGTGAAGCAGGAACGACCTCGGATCTCCAGGGGCCGAGAAAATCACCGTCTGATGGGGCCGGACACTCAGGGTCGAGGAAAAATCCAATATATATCTGGTGATATCTCGGGTGCTATCAGAGATAGCGCGATAAATCAAGGTGCATTGTCTGCAGGAAGCCCTGGCGCATGAGACCGTGCAGCGGGTACGACCTCGGACCACCAGGGTCCGAGAAAACCACCGTCTCATGGGGCCGAACAGTCAGGGTCGGGGAAAAATCCAATGTATATCTGGTGATATATCGGGTGCTATTAGAGATAGCGCAATAAACCAAAGTGAATTGTATGTAGGAGGCCCTGGCGCATGAATCTGTGCAGCGGGGACGACCTCGGACCACCAGGGGCCGAGAAAACCACCGACACATGGGGCCGGACTCTCAGGGTCAGGGAAAAATCCAATATATATCTGGTGATATCTCGGGTGCTATTAGAGAAAGCGCAATAAACCAAAGTGAATTGTCTGTAGGGGGCCCTGGCGCATGAATCTGTGCAGCGGGAACGACCTCGGACCACCAGGGGCCGAGAAAACCACCGTCTGATGGGGCCGGACACTCAGGGTCAGGGGAAAATCCAATATATATCTGGTGCTATCTCGGGTGCAATTAGAGATAGCGCAATAAATCAAAGTGCATTGTCTGTAGGAGGCCCGGGCGCATGAATCTGTGCAGCGGGAACGACCTCGGACCACCAGGCCCCTAGAAAACCACCGTCTCATGGGGCCGGACTGTCAGGGTCAGGGAAAAATCCAATATATATATCTGGCGATATATAGGGTGCTATTACAGATAGCGCGATAAATCAAAGTGCATTGTCTACAGGAAGCCCTGGCGCATGAATCCGTGCAGCGGGAACGACCTCGGACCACCAGGGGCCGAGAAAACCACCGTCTCATGGGTCCGGACTGTCAGGGTCAGGGAAAAATCCATTATATATCTGGTGATATCTCGGGTGCTATTAGAGATAGCGCAATAAACCAAAGTGAATTACCTGCAGGAGACCCTGGCGCATGAATCTGTGTAGCGGGAACGACCTGGGACCACCAGGGGCCGAGAAAACCACCGTCTCATGGGGCCGGATACTCAGGGTCAGGGAAAAATCAAATATATATCTGGCGATATATAGGGTGCTATTACAGATAGCGCACTAAATCAAAGTGCATTGTCTGCAGGAGGCCCTGGCGCATGCATCTGTGCAGCGGGAACGACCTCGGACCACCAGGCCCCTAGAAAACCACCGTCTCATGGGGCCGGACACTCAGGCTCAGGGAAAAATCCAATATATATCCGGTGATATCCCGGGTGCTATTACAGATAGCGCAATAAAAAAAAGTGCATTGTCTGTAGGAGGCCCTGGCGCATGAATCTGGGCAGCGGGAACGACCTCGGACCACCAGGGGCCGAGAAAACCACCGTCTCATGTGGTCGGACACTCAGGGTCAGGGGAAAATCCAATATATATCTGGTGATATCTCGGGTGCTATTACAGATGGCGCTATAAATCAAAGTGCATTGTCTGTAGGAGGCCCTGGCGCTTGAATCTGGGCAGCGGGAACGACCTCGGACCACCAGGGGGTCGAGAAAACCACCGACTCATGTGGCCGGACACTCAGGGTCAGGGGAAAATCCAATATATATCTGGTGATATCTCGGGTGCTATTACAGATAGCGCGATAAATCAAAGTGCATTGTCTACAGGAAGCCCTGGCGCATGAATCCGTGCAGCGGGAACGACCTCGGACCACCAGGGGCCGAGAAAACCACCGTCTCATGGGGCCGGACACTCAGGGTCAGGGGAAAATCCAATATATATCTGGTGATATCTCGGGTGCTATTAGTGATATCGCAATAAACCAAAGTGAATTATCTGCAGGAGGAACTTGCGCATGAATCTGTGCAGCAGGAACGACATCGGACCACCAGGGGCCGAGAAAATTACAGATTTTCGGTATCCGTCACACAATGTCATGTAAAAATCCAGCATATATCTGGTGATATCTCGGGTGCTATTACAGATGGCGCAATAAATCAAAGTGAATTATCTGCAGGAGGCCCTGGCGGATGAATCTGTGCAGCGGGAACGACCTCGGACCACCAGGGGCCAAGAAAACCACCGTCTCATGGGGCCGGACTGTCAGGGTCAGGGAAAAATCCATTATATATCTGGTGATATCTCGGTTGCCATTAGAGATAGCGCGATAAAACGAAGTGCATTGTCTGCGGAGGCCCTGGCGCATGAATCTGTGCAGCGGGATCGACCTGGGACCACCAGGGGCCGAGAAAACCACTGTCTCATGGGGCCGGACACTCAGGGTCAGGGGAAAATCAAATATATATCTGGCGATATATAGGGTGCTATTACAGATAGCGCAATAAATCAAAGTGCATTGTCTGCAGGAGGCCCTGGCGCATGCATCTGTGCAGCGGGAACGACCTCGGACCACCAGGGGCCGAGAAAACCACCGTCTCATGGGGCCGGACACTCAGGGTCAGGGAAAAATCCAATATATATCCGGTGATATCCCGGGTGCTATTACAGATAGCGCGATAAATCAAAGTGCATTGTCTACAGGAAGCCCTGGCGCATGAATCCGTGCAGCGGGAACGACCTCGGACCACCAGGGGCCGAGAAAACCACCGTCTCATGGGGCCGGACGCTCAGGGTCAGGGGAAAATCCAATATATATCTGGTGATATCTCGGGTGCTATTAGTGATAGCGCAATAAACCAAAGTGAATTATCTGCAGGAGGAACTTGCGCATGAATCTGTGCAGCAGGAACGACATCGGACCACCAGGGGCCGAGAAAATTACAGATTTTCGGTATCCGTCACACAATGTCATGTAAAAATCCAGCATATATCTGGTGATATCTCGGGTGCTATTACAGATGGCGCAATAAATCAAAGTGAATTATCTGCAGGAGGCCCTGGCGGATGAATCTGTGCAGCGGGAACGACCTCGGACCACCAGGGGCCAGGAAAACCACCGTCTCATGGGGCCGGACTGTCAGGGTCAGGGAAAAATCCATTATATATCTGGTGATATCTCGGTTGTCATTAGAGATAGCGCGATAAAACGAAGTGCATTGTCTGCGGAGGCCCTGGCGCATGAATCTGTGCAGCGGGATCGACCTGGGACCACCAGGGGCCGAGAAAACCACCGTCTCATGGGGCCGGACACTCAGGGTCAGGGGAAAATCAAATATATATCTGGCGATATATAGGGTGCTATTACAGATAGCGCAATAAATCAAAGTGCATTGTCTGCAGGAGGCCCTGGCGCATGCATCTGTGCAGCGGGAACGACCTCGGACCACCAGGGGCCGAGAAAACCACCGTCTCATGGGGCCGGACACTCAGGGTCAGGGAAAAATCCAATATATATCCGGTGATATCCCGGGTGCTATTACAGATAGCGCAATAAATCAAAGTGCATTGTCTGTAGGAGGCCCTGGCGCATGAATCTGGGCAGCGGGAACGACCTCGGACCACCAGGGGCCGAGAAAACCACCGTCTCATGTGGTCGGACACTCAGGGTCAGGGGAAAATCCAATATATATCTGGTGATATCTCGGGTGCTATTACAGATGGCGCTATAAATCAAAGTGCATTTTCTGTAGGAGGCCCTGGCGCATGAATCTGGGCAGCGGGAACGACCTCGGACCACCAGGGGCCGAGAAAACCACCGTCTCATGGGGCCGGACACTCAGGGTCAGGGAAAAATCCAATATACATCTGGTGATATCTCGGGTGCTATTACAGATAGCTCAATAAATCAAAGTGCATTGTCTGTAGGAGGCCCTGGCGCATGAATCTGTGGAGCGGGAACGACCTCGGACCACCAGGGGCCGAGAAAACCACCGTCACATGGGGCCGGACACTCAGGGTCAGGGAAAAATCCAATATACATCTGGTGATATCTCGGGTGCTATTACAGATAGCGCAATAAATCAAAGTGCATTGTCTGTAGGAGGCCCTGGCGCATGAATCTGTGGAGCGGGAACGACCTCGGACCACCAGGGGCCGAGAAAACCACCGTCTCATGGGGCCGGACTGTCAGGGTCAGGGAAAAATCCATTATATAACTGGTGATATCTCGGTTGCCATTAGAGATAGCGCGATAAAACGAAGTGCATTGTCTGCGGAGGCCCTGGCGCATGAATCTGTGCAGCGGGATCGACCTGGGACCACCAGGGGCCGAGAAAACCACTGTCTCATGGGGCCGGACACTCAGGGTCAGGGGAAAATCAAATATATATCTGGCGATATATAGGGTGCTATTACAGATAGCGCAATAAATCAAAGTGCATTGTCTGCAGGAGGCCCTGGCGCATGCATCTGTGCAGCGGGAACGACCTCGGACCACCAGGGGCCGAGAAAACCACCGTCTCATGGGGCCGGACACTCAGGGTCAGGGAAAAATCCAATATATATCCGGTGATATCCCGGGTGCTATTACAGATAGCGCGATAAATCAAAGTGCATTGTCTACAGGAAGCCCTGGCGCATGAATCCGTGCAGCGGGAACGACCTCGGACCACCAGGGGCCGAGAAAACCACCGTCTCATGGGGCCGGACGCTCAGGGTCAGGGGAAAATCCAATATATATCTGGTGATATCTCGGGTGCTATTAGTGATAGCGCAATAAACCAAAGTGAATTATCTGCAGGAGGAACTTGCGCATGAATCTGTGCAGCAGGAACGACATCGGACCACCAGGGGCCGAGAAAATTACAGATTTTCGGTATCCGTCACACAATGTCATGTAAAAATCCAGCATATATCTGGTGATATCTCGGGTGCTATTACAGATGGCGCAATAAATCAAAGTGAATTATCTGCAGGAGGCCCTGGCGGATGAATCTGTGCAGCGGGAACGACCTCGGACCACCAGGGGCCAAGAAAACCACCGTCTCATGGGGCCGGACTGTCAGGGTCAGGGAAAAATCCATTATATATCTGGTGATATCTCGGTTGTCATTAGAGATAGCGCGATAAAACGAAGTGCATTGTCTGCGGAGGCCCTGGCGCATGAATCTGTGCAGCGGGATCGACCTGGGACCACCAGGGGCCGAGAAAACCACCGTCTCATGGGGCCGGACACTCAGGGTCAGGGGAAAATCAAATATATATCTGGCGATATATAGGGTGCTATTACAGATAGCGCAATAAATCAAAGTGCATTGTCTGCAGGAGGCCCTGGCGCATGCATCTGTGCAGCGGGAACGACCTCGGACCACCAGGGGCCGAGAAAACCACCGTCTCATGGGGCCGGACACTCAGGGTCAGGGAAAAATCCAATATATATCCGGTGATATCCCGGGTGCTATTACAGATAGCGCAATAAATCAAAGTGCATTGTCTGTAGGAGGCCCTGGCGCATGAATCTGGGCAGCGGGAACGACCTCGGACCACCAGGGGCCGAGAAAACCACCGTCTCATGTGGTCGGACACTCAGGGTCAGGGGAAAATCCAATATATATCTGGTGATATCTCGGGTGCTATTACAGATGGCGCTATAAATCAAAGTGCATTTTCTGTAGGAGGCCCTGGCGCATGAATCTGGGCAGCGGGAACGACCTCGGACCACCAGGGGCCGAGAAAACCACCGTCTCATGGGGCCGGACACTCAGGGTCAGGGAAAAATCCAATATACATCTGGTGATATCTCGGGTGCTATTACAGATAGCTCAATAAATCAAAGTGCATTGTCTGTAGGAGGCCCTGGCGCATGAATCTGTGGAGCGGGAACGACCTCGGACCACCAGGGGCCGAGAAAACCACCGTCACATGGGGCCGGACACTCAGGGTCAGGGAAAAATCCAATATACATCTGGTGATATCTCGGGTGCTATTACAGATAGCGCAATAAATCAAAGTGCATTGTCTGTAGGAGGCCCTGGCGCATGAATCTGTGGAGCGGGAACGACCTCGGACCACCAGGGGCCGAGAAAACCACCGTCTCATGGGGCCGGACACTCAGGGTCAGGGAAAAATCCAATATACATCTGGTGATATCTCGGGTGCTATTACAGATAGCGCAATAAATCAAAGTGCATTGTCTGTAGGAGGCCCTGGCGCATGAATCTGGGCAGCGGGAACGACCTCGGACCACCAGGGGCCGAGAAAACCACAGTCTCATGGGGCCGGACACACAGGGTCAGGGGAAAGTCCAATATATGTCTGGTGATATCTCGGGTGCTATTAGAGATAGCGCAATAAACCAAAGTGAATTATCTGCAGGAGGCCCTGGCGCATGAATCTGGGCAGCGGGAACGACCTCGGACCACCAGGGGCCGAGAAAACCACCGTCTCATGGGGCCGGACACTCAGGGTCAGGGAAAAATCCAATATACATCTGGTGATATCTCGGGTGCTATTACAGATAGCGCAATAAATCAAAGTGCATTGTCTGTAGGAGGCCCTGGCGCATGAATCTGTGGAGCGGGAACGACCTCGGACCACCAGGGGCCGAGAAAACCACCGTCTCATGGGGCCGGACACTCAGGGTCAGGGAAAAATCCAATATACATCTGGTGATATCTCGGGTGCTATTACAGATAGCGCAATAAATCAAAGTGCATTGTCTGTAGGAGGCCCTGGCGCATGAATCTGGGCAGCGGGAACGACCTCGGACCACCAGGGGCCGAGAAAACCACCGTCTCACGGGGCCGGACACTCAGAGTCAGGGGAAAATCCAATATATATCTGGTGATATCTCGGGTGCTATTAGAGATAGCGCAATAAACCAAAGTGAATTATCTGCAGGATGCCCTGGCGCATGCACCTGTGCAGCGGGAACGACCTCGGACCACCAGGGGCCGAGAAAACCACCGTCTCATAGGGACGGACACTCAGGGTCAGGGAAAAATCCAATATATATCTGGTGATATCACGGGTGCTATTACAGATAGCGCAATAAATCAAATTGCATTGTCTGCAGGAGGCCTTGGCGCATGAATCTGTGTAGCGGGAACGACCTCGGACCAACAGGGGCCGATAAAACCACCGTCTCATGGGGCCGGACACTCAGGGTCAGTGAAAAATCCATTATACATCTGGTGATATCTCGGGTGCTATTACAGATAGCGCAATAAATCAAAGTGCATTGTCTGTAGGAGGCCCTGGCGCATGAATCTGGGCAGCGGGAACGACCTCGGACCTCCAGGGGCCGAGAAAACCACCGTCGCATGGGCCGGGACACTCAGGGTCAGGGAAAAATCCAATATACATCTGGTGATATCTCGGGTGCTATTACAGATAGCGCAATAAATCAAAGTGCATTGTCTGTAGGAGGCCCTGGCGCATGAATCTGGGCAAAGGGAACGACCTCGGACCACGAGGGGCCGAGAAAACCACCGTCTCATGGGGCCGCACACTCAGGGTCAGGGAAAAATCCAATATATATCTGGTGATATCTCGGGTGCTATTAGAGATAGCGCAATAAATCATAGTGCATTGTCTGTAGGATTCCCTGGCGCATGAATCTCTGCGGCGGGAACGACCTCGGACCACCAGGGGCCGAGAAAACCACAGTCTCATGGGGCCGGACACTCAGGGTCATGGGAAAATCCAATATATGTCTGGTGATATCTCGGGTGCTATTAGAGATAGCGCAATAAACCAAAGTGAATTATCTGCAGGTGGCCCTGGCGCATGAATCTGTGCAGCGGGAACGACCTGGGACTACCAGGGGCCGAGAAAACCACCGTCTCACGGGGCCGGACACTCAGAGTCAGGGAAAAATCAAATATATATCTGGTGATATCTCGGGTGCTATTAGAGATAGCGCAATAAATCAAAGTGCATTGTCTGCAGGAGGCCCTGGCGCATGCATCTGTGCAGCGGGAACGACCTCGGACCACCACGGGCCGAGAAAACCACCGTCTCATGGGGCCGGACACTCAGGGTCAGGGAAAAATCCAATATATATCCGGTGATATCCCGGGTGCTATTACACATAGCGGAATAAATCAAAGTGCATTGTCTGTAGGAGGCCCTGGCGCATGAATCTGGGCAGCGGGAACGACCTCGGACCACCAGGGGCCGAGAAAACCACCGTCTCATGTGGTCGGACACTCAGGGTCAGGGGAAAATCCAATATATATCTGGTGATATCTCGGGTGCTATTACAGATGGCGCTATAAATCAAAGTGCATTGTCTGTAGGAGGCCCTGGCGCATGAATCTGGGCAGCGGGAACGACCTCGGACCACCAGGGGCCGAGAAAACCACCGTCTCATGTGGTCGGACACTCAGGGTCAGGGGAAAATCCAATATATATCTGGTGATATCTCGGGTGCTATTACAGATGGCGCTATAAATCAAAGTGCATTGTCTGTAGGAGGCCCTGGCGCATGAATCTGGGCAGCGGGAACGACCTCGGACCACCAGGGGCCGAGAAAACCACCGACTCATGTGGCCGGACACTCAGGGTCAGGGGAAAATCCAATATATATCTGGTGATATCTCGGGTGCTATTACAGATAGCGCGATAAATCAAAGTGCATTGTCTACAGGAAGCCCTGGCGCATGAATCCGTGCAGCGGGAACGACCTCGGACCACCAGGGGCCGAGAAAACCACCGTCTCATGGGGCCGGGCACTCAGGGTCAGGGGAAAATCCAATATATATCTGGTGATATCTCGGGTGGTATTAGAGATAGCGCAATAAACCAAAGTGAATTATCTGCAGGAGGCCCTGGCGCATGAATGTGTGCAGCGGGAACGACCTCGGACCACCAGGTGCCGAGAAAACCACCGTCTCATGGGGCCGGACACTCAGGGTCGGGTAAAAGTGCAATATATATCTGGTGATATCTCGAGTGCTATTAGAAATAGCGCAATAAACCGAAGTGAATTATCTGCAGGAGGCCCTGCCGCATGCATCTCTGCAGCGGGAACGACCTCGGACCACCAGGGGCCGAGAAAACCACCGTCTCATGGGGCCGGACACTCAGGGCCAGGGGAAAATCCAATATATATCTGGTGATATCTCGGGTGCTATTAGAGATAGCGCAATAAACCAAAGTGAATTATCTGCAGGAGGCCCTGGCGCATGAATCTGTGCAGCGGGAACGACCTCGGACCACCAGGGGCCGAGAAAACCAACGTCTCATGGGGCCGGACACTCAGGGTCAGGGAAAAATCCAATATATATCTGGTGATATCACGGGTGCTATTACAGATAGCGCAATAAATCAAATTGCATTGTCTGCAGGAGGCCTTGGCGCATGAATCTGTGTAGCGGGAACGACCTCGGACCAACAGGGGCCGATAAAACCACCGTCTCATGGGGCCGGACACTCAGGGTCAGTGAAAAATCCATTATATATCTGGTGATATCTCGGGTGCTAGTAGAGACGGCGCAATAAATCAAAGTGCATTGTCTGTAGGAGGCCCTGGCGCATGAATCTGGGCAGCGGGAACGACCTCGGACCACCAGGGGCCGAGAAAACCACCGTCTCATGGGGCCGGACACTCAGGGTCAGGGAAAAATCCAATATACATCTGGTGATATCTCGGGTGCTATTACAGATAGCGCAATAAATCAAAGTGCATTGTCTGTAGGAGGCCCTGGCGCATGAATCTGGGCAGCGGGAACGACCTCGGACCTCCAGGGGCCGAGAAAACCACCGTCGCATGGGCCCGGACACTCAGGGTCAGGGAAAAATCCAATATACATCTGGTGATATCTCGGGTGCTATTACAGATAGCGCAATAAATCAAAGTGCATTGTCTGTAGGAGGCCCTGGCGCATGAATCTGGGCAAAGGGAACGACCTCGGACCACGAGGGGCCGAGAAAACCACCGTCTCATGGGGCCGCACACTCAGGGTCAGGGAAAAATCCAATATATATCTGGTGATATCTCGGGTGCTATTAGAGATAGCGCAATAAATCATAGTGCATTGTCTGTAGGATTCCCTGGCGCATGAATCTCTGCGGCGGGAACGACCTCGGACCACCAGGGGCAGAGAAAACCACAGTCTCATGGGGCCGGACACTCAGGGTCATGGGAAAATCCAATATATGTCTGGTGATATCTCGGGTGCTATTAGAGATAGCGCAATAAACCAAAGTGAATTATCTGCAGGTGGCCCTGGCGCATGAATCTGTGCAGCGGGAACGACCTGGGACTACCAGGGGCCGAGAAAACCACCGTCTCACGGGGCCGGACACTCAGAGTCAGGGGAAAATCCAATATATATCTGGTGATATCTCGGGTGCTATTAGAGATAGCCCAATAAACCAAAGTGAATTATCTGCGGGAGGCCCTTGCGCATGGATCTGTGCAGCGGGAACGACCTCGGACCACCAGGGGCCGAGAAAACCACCGTCTCATGGGGCCGGACCCTCAGGGTCAGGGAAAAATCCAATATATATCCGGTGATATCCCGGGTGCTATTACACATAGCGCAATAAATCAAAGTGCATTGTCTGTAGGAGGCCCTGGCGCATGAATCTGGGCAGCGGGAACGACCTCGGACCACCAGGGGCCGAGAAAACCACCGTCTCATGTGGTCGGACACTCAGGGTCAGGGGAAAATCCAATATATATCTGGTGATATCTCGGGTGCTATTACAGATGGCGCTATAAATCAAAGTGCATTGTCTGTAGGAGGCCCTGGCGCATGAATCTCGGCAGCGGGAACGACCTCGGACCACCAGGGGCCGAGAAAACCACCGACTCATGTGGCCGGACACTCAGGGTCAGGGGAAAATCCAATATATATCTGGTGATATCTCGGGTGCTATTACAGATAGCGCGATAAATCAAAGTGCATTGTCTACAGGAAGCCCTGGCGCATGAATCCGTGCAGCGGGAACGACCTCGGACCACCAGGGGCCGAGAAAACCACCGTCTCATGGGGCCGGGCACTCAGGGTCAGGGGAAAATCCAATATATATCTGGTGATATCTCGGGTGGTATTAGAGATAGCGCAATAAACCAAAGTGAATTATCTGCAGGAGGCCCTGGCGCATGAATGTGTGCAGCGGGAACGACCTCGGACCACCAGGTGCCGAGAAAACCACCGTCTCATGGGGCCGGACACTCAGGGTCGGGTAAAAGTGCAATATATATCTGGTGATATCTCGAGTGCTATTAGAAATAGCGCAATAAACCGAAGTGAATTATCTGCAGGAGGCCCTGCCGCATGCATCTCTGCAGCGGGAACGACCTCGGACCACCAGGGGCCGAGAAAACCACCGTCTCATGGGGCCGGACACTCAGGGCCAGGGGAAAATCCAATATATATCTGGTGATATCTCGGGTGCTATTAGAGATAGCGCAATAAACCAAAGTGAATTATCTGCAGGAGGCCCTGGCGCATGAATCTGTGCAGCGGGAACGACCTCGGACCACCAGGGGCCGAGAAAACCAACGTCTCATGGGGCCGGACACTCAGGGTCAGGGAAAAATCCAATATACATCTGGTGATATCTCGGGTGCTATTACAGATAGCGGAATAAATCAAAGTGCATTGTCTGTAGGAGGCCCTGGCGCATGAATCTGGTCAGCGGGAACGACCTCGGACCACCAGGGGCCGAGAAAACCACAGTCTCATGGGGCCGGACACTCAGGGTCAGGGGAAAATCCAATATATGTCTGGTGATATCTCGGGTGCTATTAGAGATAGCGCAATAAACCAAAGTGAATTATCTGCAGGAGGCCTTGCCGCATGAATCTGTGCAGCGGGAACGACCTCGGACCACCAGGGGCCGAGAAAACCACCGTCTCATGTGGCCGGACACTCAGGGTCAGGGGAAAATGCAATATATATCTGGTGATATCTCGGGTGCTATTAGAGATAGCGCAATAAACCAATGTGAATTATCTGCAGGAGGCCCTGGCGCATGAATCTGTGTAGCGGGAACGACCTCGGGCCACCAGGGGCCGAGAAAACCACCGTCTCATGGGGCCGGACTCTCAGGTTCAGGAAAAATCAAATATATATCTGGTGATATATAGGGTGCTGTTACAGATAGCGCAATAAATCAAAGTGCATTGTCTGTATGAGGCCCTGTCGCATGAATCTGTGCAGCGGGAGCGACCTCGGACCACCAGAGGCCGAGAAAATTACAGATTTTCGGTATCCGTCACCCAAAGTAATGTAAAAATCCAGCACATATATGGAGCTTTCTCGTGTGCTATTACAGATAGCGCAAAAAATCAAAGTGCATTGTCTGTGGGAGGCCCTGGCGTATAAATCTCTGCAGCGGGAACGACCTCGGACCACCAGGGGCCGAGAAAACCACAGTCTCATGGGGCCGGACACTCAGGGTCAGGGAAAAATCCAATATACATCTGGTGATATCTCGGGTGCTATTACAGATAGCGCAATAAATCAAAGTGCATTGTCTGTAGGAGGCCCTGGCGCATGAATCTGGTCAGCGGGAACGACCTCGGACCACTAGGGGCCGAGAAAACCACAGTCTCATGGGGCCGGACACGCAGGGTCAGGGGAAAATCCAATATATGTCTGGTGATATCTCGGGTGCTATTAGAGATAGCGCAATAAACCAAAGTGAATTATCTGCAGGAGGCCCTGGCGCATGAATCTGTGCAGCGGGAACGCCATCGGACCACCAGGGGCCGAGAAAACCACAGTCTCATGGGGCCGGACACTCAGGGTCAGGGGAAAATCCAATATATATCTGGTGATATCTCGGGTGCTATTAGAGATAGCGCAATAAATCAAAGTGCATTGTCTGTAGGAGGCCCTGGCGCATGAATCTGGTCAGCGGGAACGACCTCGGACCACCAGGGGCCGAGAAAACCACAGTCTCATGGGGCCGGACACTCAGGGTCAGGGAAAAATCCAATATACATCTGGTGATATCTCGGGTGCTATAACAGATAGCGGAATAAATCAAAGTGCATTGTCTGTAGGAGGCCCTGGCGCATGAATCTGGTCAGCGCGAACGACCTCGGACCACCAGGGGCCGAGAAAACCACAGTCTCATGGGGCCGGACACTCAGGGTCAGGGGAAAATCCAATATATGTCTGGTGATATCTCGGGTGCTATTAGAGATAGCGCAATAAACCAAAGTGAATTATCTGCAGGAGGCCCTGGCGCATGAATCTGTGCAGCGGGAACGACCTCGGACCACCAGGGGCCGAGAAAACCACCGTCTCATCGGGCCGGGCCCTCAGGGTCAGGGAAAAATCCAATATATATCTGGTGATATCTCGGGTGCTAATAGAGATAGCGCAATAAATCAAAGTGCATTGTCTGTAGGACGCCCTGGCGCATGAATCTGGGCAGCGGGAACGACCTCGGACCACCAGGGGCCGAAAAAACCAACGTCTCATGGGGCCGGACACTCAGGGTCAGGGAAAAATCCAATATACATCTGGTGATATCTCGGGTGCTATTACAGATAGCGGAATAAATCAAAGTGCATTGTCTGTAGGAGGCCCTGGCGCATGAATCTGGTCAGCGGGAACGACCTCGGACCACCAGGGGCCGAGAAAACCACAGTCTCATGGGGCCGGACACTCAGGGTCAGGGGAAAATCCAATATATGTCTGGTGATATCTCGGGTGCTATAGGAGATAGCGCAATAAACCAAAGTGAATTATCTGCAGGAGGCCTTGCCGCATGAATCTGTGCAGCGGGAACGACCTCGGACCACCAGGGGCCGAGAAAACCACCGTCTCATGTGGCCGGACACTCAGGGTCAGGGGAAAATGCAATATATATCTGGTGATATCTCGGGTGCTATTAGAGATAGCGCAATAAACCAAAGTGAATTATCTGCAGGAGGCCCTGGCGCATGAATCTGTGTAGCGGGAACGACCTCGGGCCACCAGGGGCCGAGAAAACCACCGTCTCATGGGGCCGGACTCTCAGGTTCAGGAAAAATCAAATATATATCTGGTGATATATAGGGTGCTGTTACAGATAGCGCAATAAATCAAAGTGCATTGTCTGTATGAGGCCCTGTCGCATGAATCTGTGCAGCGGGATCGACCTCGGACCACCAGAGGCCGAGAAAATTACAGATTTTCGGTATCCGTCACCCAAAGTCATGTAAAAATCCAGCACATATATGGAGCTTTCTCGTGTGCTATTACAGATAGCGCAAAAAATCAAAGTGCATTGTCTGTGGGAGGCCCTGGCGCATAAATCTCTGCAGCGGGAACGACCTCGGACCACCAGGGGCCGAGAAAACCACAGTCTCATGGGGCCGGACACTCAGGGTCAGGGAAAAATCCAATATACATCTGGTGATATCTCGGGTGCTATTACAGATAGCGCAATAAATCAAAGTGCATTGTCTGTAGGAGGCCCTGGCGCATGAATCTGGTCAGCGGGAACGACCTCGGACCACCAGGGGCCGAGAAAACCACAGTCTCATGGGGCCGGACACGCAGGGTCAGGGGAAAATCCAATATATGTCTGGTGATATCTCGGGTGCTATTAGAGATAGAGCAATAAACCAAAGTGAATTATCTGCAGGAGGCCCTGGCGCATGAATCTGTGCAGCGGGAACGCCATCGGACCACCAGGGGCCGAGAAAACCACAGTCTCATGTGGCCGGACACTCAGGGTCAGGGGAAAATGCAATATATATCTGGTGATATCTCGGGTGCTATTAGAGATAGCGCAATAAATCAAAGTGCATTGTCTGTAGGAGGCCCTGGCGCATGAATCTGTGCAGCGGGA
Source organism: Nomia melanderi (assembly GCF_051020985.1). NCBI lineage: Eukaryota > Metazoa > Arthropoda > Insecta > Hymenoptera > Halictidae > Nomia > Nomia melanderi. The sequence continues at coordinate 39,267 of NW_027475311.1, read as the reverse complement.
ACGACCTCGGACCACCAGGGGCCGAGAAAACCACCGTCTCATGTGGCCGGACACTCAGGGTCAGGGGAAAATCCAATATATGTCTGGTGATATCTCGGGTGCTATTACAGATAGCGGAATAAACCAAAGTGCATTGTCTGTAGGAGGCCCTGGCGCATGAATCTGGTCAGCGGGAACGACCTCGGACCACCAGGGGCCGAGAAAACCACAGTCTCATGGGGCCGGACACTCAGGGTCAGGGGAAAATCCAATATATGTCTGGTGATATCTCGGGTGCTATTAGAGATAGCGCAATAAACCAAAGTGAATTATCTGCAGGAGGCCTTGCCGCATGAATCTGTGCAGCGGGAACGACCTCGGACCACCAGGGGCCGAGAAAACCACCGTCTCATGTGGCCGGACACTCAGGGTCAGGGGAAAATGCAATATATATCTGGTGATATCTCGGGTGCTATTAGAGATAGCGCAATAAACCAAAGTGAATTATCTGCAGGAGGCCCTGGCGCATGAATCTGTGTAGCGGGAACGACCTCGGGCCACCAGGGGCCGAGAAAACCACCGTCTCATGGGGCCGGACTCTCAGGTTCAGGAAAAATCAAATATATATCTGGTGATATATAGGGTGCTGTTACAGATAGCGCAATAAATCAAAGTGCATTGTCTGTATGAGGCCCTGTCGCATGAATCTGTGCAGCGGGATCGACCTCGGACCACCAGAGGCCGAGAAAATTACAGATTTTCGGTATCCGTCACCCAAAGTCATGTAAAAATCCAGCACATATATGGAGCTTTCTCGTGTGCTATTACAGATAGCGCAAAAAATCAAAGTGCATTGTCTGTGGGAGGCCCTGGCGCATAAATCTCTGCAGCGGGAACGACCTCGGACCACCAGGGGCCGAGAAAACCACAGTCTCATGGGGCCGGACACTCAGGGTCAGGGAAAAATCCAATATACATCTGGTGATATCTCGGGTGCTATTACAGATAGCGCAATAAATCAAAGTGCATTGTCTGTAGGAGGCCCTGGCGCATGAATCTGGTCAGCGGGAACGACCTCGGACCACCAGGGGCCGAGAAAACCACAGTCTCATGGGGCCGGTCACGCAGGGTCAGGGGAAAATCCAATATATGTCTGGTGATATCTCGGGTGCTATTAGAGATAGCGCAATAAACCAAAGTGAATTATCTGCAGGAGGCCCTGGCGCATGAATCTGTGCAGCGGGAACGCCATCGGACCACCAGGGGCCGAGAAAACCACAGTCTCATGTGGCCGGACACTCAGGGTCAGGGGAAAATGCAATATATATCTGGTGATATCTCGGGTGCTATTAGAGATAGCGCAATAAATCAAAGTGCATTGTCTGTAGGAGGCCCTGGCGCATGAATCTGTGCAGCGGGAACGACCTCGGACCACCAGGGGCCGAGAAAACCACCGTCTCATGTGGCCGGACACTCAGGGTCAGGGGAAAATCCAATATATGTCTGGTGATATCTCGGGTGCTATTAGAGATAGCGCAATAAACCAAAGTGAATTATCTGCAGGAGGCCCTGGCGCATGAATCTGTGCAGCGGGAACGACCTCGGACCACCAGGGGCCGAGAAAACCACCGTCTCATCGGGCCGGGCCCTCAGGGTCAGGGAAAAATCCAATATATATCTGGTGATATCTCGGGTGCTAATAGAGATAGCGCAATAAATCAAAGTGCATTGTCTGTAGGACGCCCTGGCGCATGAATCTGGGCAGCGGGAACGACCTCGGACCACCAGGGGCCGAAAAAACCAACGTCTCATGGGGCCGGACACTCAGGGTCAGGGAAAAATCCAATATACATCTGGTGATATCTCGGGTGCTATTACAGATAGCGGAATAAATCAAAGTGCATTGTCTGTAGGAGGCCCTGGCGCATGAATCTGGTCAGCGGGAACGACCTCGGACCACCAGGGGCCGAGAAAACCACAGTCTCATGGGGCCGGACACTCAGGGTCAGGGGAAAATCCAATATATGTCTGGTGATATCTCGGGTGCTATTAGAGATAGCGCAATAAACCAAAGTGAATTATCTGCAGGAGGCCCTGGCGCATGAATCTGTGTAGCGGGAACGACCTCGGGCCACCAGGGGCCGAGAAAACCACCGTCTCATGGGGCCGGACTCTCAGGTTCAGGAAAAATCAAATATATATCTGGTGATATATAGGGTGCTGTTACAGATAGCGCAATAAATCAAAGTGCATTGTCTGTATGAGGCCCTGTCGCATGAATCTGTGCAGCGGGAGCGACCTCGGACCACCAGAGGCCGAGAAAATTACAGATTTTCGGTATCCGTCACCCAAAGTCATGTAAAAATCCAGCACATATATGGAGCTTTCTCGTGTGCTATTACAGATAGCGCAAAAAATCAAAGTGCATTGTCTGTGGGAGGCCCTGGCGCATAAATCTCTGCAGCGGGAACGACCTCGGACCACCAGGGGCCGAGAAAACCACAGTCTCATGGGGCCGGACACTCAGGGTCAGGGAAAAATCCAATATACATCTGGTGATATCTCGGGTGCTATTACAGATAGCGCAATAAATCAAAGTGCATTGTCTGTAGGAGGCCCTGGCGCATGAATCTGGTCAGCGGGAACGACCTCGGACCACCAGGGGCCGAGAAAACCACAGTCTCATGGGGCCGGTCACGCAGGGTCAGGGGAAAATCCAATATATGTCTGGTGATATCTCGGGTGCTATTAGAGATAGCGCAATAAACCAAAGTGAATTATCTGCAGGAGGCCCTGGCGCATGAATCTGTGCAGCGGGAACGCCATCGGACCACCAGGGGCCGAGAAAACCACAGTCTCATGGGGCCGGACACCCAGGGTCAGGGAAAAATCCAATATGCATCTGGTGATATCTCGGGTGCTATTACAGATAGCGCAATAAACCGAAGTGAATTATCTGCAGGAGGCCCTGCCGCATGCATCTCTGCAGCGGGAACGACCTCGGACCACCAGGGGCCGAGAAAACCACAGTCTCATGGGGCCGGACACTCAGGGTCAGGGGAAAATCCAATATATATCTGGTGATATCTCGGGTGCTATTAGAGATAGCGCAATAAATCAAAGTGCATTGTCTGTAGGAGGCCCTGGCGCATGAATCTGTGCAGCGGGAACGACCTCGGACCACCAGGGGCCGAGAAAACCACCGTCTCATGTGGCCGGACACTCAGGGTCAGGGGAAAATGCAATGTATATCTGGTGATATCTCGGGTGCTATTAGAGATAGCGCAATAAACCAAAGTGAATTATCTGCAGGAGGCCCTGGCGCATGAATCTGTGCAGCGGGAACGACCTCGGACCACCAGGGGCCGAGAAAACCACCGTCTCATGTGGCCGGACACTCAGGTTCAGGGGAAAATCCAATATATGTCTGGTGATATCTCGGGTGCTATTAGAGATAGCGCAATAATCCAAAGTGAATTATCTGCAGGAGGCCCTGGCGCATGAATCTGTGCAGCGGGAACGACCTCGGACCACCAGGGGCCGAGAAAACCACCGTCTCATCGGGCCGGGCCCTCAGGGTCAGGGAAAAATCCAATATATATCTGGTGATATCTCGGGTGCTAGTAGAGATAGCGCAATAAATCAAAGTGCATTGTCTGTAGGACGCCCTGGCGCATGAATCTGGGCAGCGGGAACGACCTCGGACCACCAGGGGCCGAAAAAACCACCGTCTCATGGGGCCGGACACCCAGGGTCAGGGAAAAATCCAATATGCATCTGGTGATATCTCGCGTGCTATTACAGATAGCGCAATAAACCGAAGTGAATTATCTGCAGGAGGCCTTGCCGCATGAATCTGTGCAGCGGGAACGACCTCGGACCACCAGGGGCCGAGAAAACCACCGTCTCATGTGGCCGGACACTCAGGGTCAGGGGAAAATGCAATATATATCTGGTGATATCTCGGGTGCTATTAGAGATAGCGCAATAAACCAAAGTGAATTATCTGCAGGAGGCCCTGGCGCATGAATCTGTGTAGCGGGAACGACCTCGGGCCACCAGGGGCCGAGAAAACCACCGTCTCATGGGGCCGGACTCTCAGGTTCAGGAAAAATCAAATATATATCTGGTGATATATAGGGTGCTGTTACAGATAGCGCAATAAATCAAAGTGCATTGTCTGTATGAGGCCCTGTCGCATGAATCTGTGCAGCGGGAGCGACCTCGGACCACCAGAGGCCGAGAAAATTACAGATTTTCGGTATCCGTCACCCAAAGTCATGTAAAAATCCAGCACATATATGGAGCTTTCTCGTGTGCTATTACAGATAGCGCAAAAAATCAAAGTGCATTGTCTGTGGGAGGCCCTGGCGCATGAATCTGGTCAGCGGGAACGACCTCGGACCACCAGGGGCCGAGAAAACCACAGTCTCATGGGGCCGGTCACGCAGGGTCAGGGGAAAATCCAATATATGTCTGGTGATATCTCGGGTGCTATTAGAGATAGCGCAATAAACCAAAGTGAATTATCTGCAGGAGGCCCTGGCGCATGAATCTGTGCAGCGGGAACGCCATCGGACCACCAGGGGCCGAGAAAACCACAGTCTCATGTGGCCGGACACTCAGGGTCAGGGAAAAATGCAATATATATCTGGTGATATCTCGGGTGCTATTAGAGATAGCGCAATAAATCAAAGTGCATTGTCTGTAGGAGGCCCTGGCGCATGAATCTGTGCAGCGGGAACGACCTCGGACCACCAGGGGCCGAGAAAACCACCGTCTCATGTGGCCGGACACTCAGGGTCAGGGGAAAATGCATTATATATCGGGTGATATCTCGGGTGCTATTAGAGATAGCGCAATAAACCAAAGTGAATTATCTGCAGGAGGCCCTGGCGCATGCATCTGGACAGCGGGAACGACCTCGGACCACCAGGGGCCGAGAAAACCACATTCTCATGGGGCCGGACACTCAGGTTCAGGGAAAAATCCAATATACATCTGGTGATATCTCGGGTGCTATTACAGATAGCGCAATAAATCAAAGTGCATTGTCTGTAGGAGGCCCAGTCGCATGAATCTGGGCAGCGGGAACGACCTCGGACCACCAGGGGCCGAGAAAACCAACGTCTCATGGGACCGGACACTCAGGGTCAGGGAAAAATCCAATATACATCTGGTGATATCTCGGGTGCTATTACAGATAGCGCAATAAATCAAAGTGCATTGTCTGTAGGAGGCCCTGGCGCATGAATCTGGTCAGCGGGAACGACCTCGGACCACCAGGGGCCGAGAAAACCACAGTCTCATGGGGTCGGACACTCAGGGTCAGGGGATAATCCAATATATGTCTGGTGATATCTCGGGTGCTATTAGAGATAGCGCAATAAACCAAAGTGAATTATCTGCAGGAAGCCCTGGCGCATGAATCTGTGTAGCGGGAACGACCTCGGACCACCAGGGGCCGAGAAAACCACAGTCTCATGGGGCCGGACACTCAGGGTCAGGGGAAAATGCAATATATATCTGGTGATATCTCGGGTGCTATTAGAGATAGCGCAATAAACCAAAGTGAATTATCTGCAGGAGGCCCTGGCGCATGAATCTGTGTAGCGGGAACGACCTCGGACCACCAGGGGCCGAGAAAACCACCGTCTCATGGGGCCGGACACTCAGGGTCAGGGAAAAATCCAATATATATCCGGTGATATCTGCGGTGCTATTACAGGTAGCGCACTAAATCAAAGTGAATTATCTGCAGGAGTCCCTGGCGCATGAATCTGTGTAGCGGGAACGACCTCGGACCACCAGGGGCCGAGAAAACCACCGTCTCATGGGGCCGGACACTCACGGTCAGGGAAAAATCAAATATATATCTGGTGATATATAGGGTGCTATTACAGATAGCGCAATAAATCAAAGTGCATTGTCTGTAGGAGGCCCTGCCGCATGAATCTGGGCAGCGGGAACGACCTCGGGCCACCAGGGGCCGAGAAATCCACCGTCTCATGGGGCCGGACACTCAGGGTCAGGGGAAAATCCAATATATATCTGGTGATATATCGAGTGCTATTAGAGATAGCGCAATAAACCAAAGTGAATTATCTGCAGGAGGCCCTGGCGCATGAATGTGTGCTGCGGGAACGACCTCGGACCACCAGGAGCCGAGAAAACCACCGTCTCATGGGGCCGGACACTCAGGGTGGGGGAAAAGTGCAATATATATCTGGTGATATCTCGAGTGCTATTAGAGATAACGCAATAAACCAAAGTGAATTATCTGCAGGAGGCCCTGGCGCATGAATGTGTGCAGCGGGAACGACCTCGGACAACCAGGAGCCGAGAAAACCACCGTCTCATGGGGCCGGACACTCAGGGTCGGGGAAAAATCCAATATATATCTGGTGATATCTCGGGTGCTATTAGAAATAGCGCAATAAACCAAAGTGAATTATCTGCAGGAGGCCCTGGCGCATGCATCTGTGCAGCGGGTACGACCTCGGACCACCAGGGGCCGAGAAAACCACCGTCTCATGGGGCCGGACACTCAGGGTCAGGGAAAAATCCAATATATATCTGGCGATATCTCGGGTGCTATTAGAGATAGCGCGATAAATCAAAGTGCATTGTCTGCAGGAGGCCCTGGCACATGAATCTGGGCAGCGGGAACGACCTCGGACCACCAGGGGCCGAGAAAACCACCGTCTCATGGGGCCGGACACTCAGGGTCAGGGAAAAATCCAATATATATCCGGTGATATCTCGGGTGCTATTACAGATAGCGCAATAAATCAAAGTGCATTGTCTGTAGGAGGCCCAGTCGCATGAATCTGGGCAGCGGGAACGACCTCGGACCACTAGGGGCCGAGAAAACCACCGTCTCATGTGGCCGGACACACAGGGTAAGGGGAAAATGCAATATATATCTGGTGATATTCCGGGTGCTATTAGAGATAGCGCAATAAACCAAAGTGAATTATCTGCTGGAGGCCCTGGCGCATGAATCTGTGTAGCGGGAACGACCTCGGACCACCAGGGGCCAAGAAAACCACCGTCTCATGGGGCCGGATACTCAGGGTCAGGGGAAAATCCAATATATATCTGGTGATATCTCGGGCGGTATTAGAGATAGCGCAGTAAACCAAAGTGAATTATCTGCAGGAGGCCCTGGCGCATGAATCTGTGCAGAGGGAACGACCTCGGACCACCAGGGGCCGAGAAAACCACCGTCTCATGGGGCCGGACACTCAGGGTCAGGGAAAAATCCAATATATATCTGGTGATATTCCGCGTGCTATTAGAGATAGCGCAATAAACCAAAGTGAATTATCTGCAGGAGGCCCTGGCGGATGAATCTGTGCAGCGGGAACGACCTCGGATCACCAGGGGCCGAGAAAACCACCGACACATCAGGCCGGACACTCAGGGTCAGGGGAAAATCCATTATATATCTGGAGATATCTCGGGTGCTATTAGAGATAGCGCGATAAATCCAAGTGCATTGTCTGCACGAAGCCCTGGCGCATGATTCTGTGCAGCGGGAACGACCTCGAACCACCAGGGGCCGAGAAAATTACAGATTTTCGGTATCCGTCACCCAAAGTCATGAAAAAATCCAGCAAATATATGGAGCTTTCTCGGGTGCTATTACAGATAGCGCAATAAATCAAAGTGCATTGTCTGTAGGAGGCCCTTGCGCATGAATCTGGGCAGCGGGAACGACCTCGGATCACCAGGGGCCGAGAAAACCACCGACACATGAGGCCGGACACTCAGGGTCAGGGAAAAATCCATTATATATCTGGTGATATCTCGGGTGCTATTAGAGATAGCGCAATAAATCAACGTGCATTGTCTGCAGGAGGCTTTGGCAAATGAATCTGTGTAGCGGGAACGACCTCGGACCACCAGGGGCCGATAAAACCACCGTCTCATGGGGCCGGACACTCAGGGTCAGGGAAAAATCCAATATATATCTGGTGATATCTCGGGTGCTATTAGAGATAGCGCGATAAATCAAAGTGTATTGCCTGCAGGATGCCCTGGCGCATGAATCCGTGCAGCGGACAAGACCTCGGACCAACAGGGGCCGATAAAACCACCGTCTCATGGGGCCGTACTGTCAGGGTCAGGGGAAAATCCAATGAATATCTGGTGATATCTCGGGTGCTATTAGACATAGCGCTATAAATCAAAGTGCATTGTCTGTAGGAGGCCCTGGCGCATGCATCTGTGCAGCGGGAAAGACCTCGGACCCCAGTTGCCGAGAAAACCACAGTCTCATGGAGCCGGACACTCAGGGTCAGGGAAAAATCCAATATACATCTGGTGATATCTCGGGTGCTATTAGAGATAGCGCAATAAATCAAAGTGCATTGTCTGTAGGAGGCCGTGGCGCATGAATCTGGGCTGCGGGAACGACCTCGGACCACCAGGGGCCGAGAAAACCACCGTCTCATGGGGCCGGACACTCAGGGTCAGGGGAAAATCCAATATATGTCTGGTGATATCTCGGGTGCTATTAGAGATAGCGCAATAAACCAAAGTGAATTATCTGCAGGAAGCCCTGGCGCATGATTCTGTGCAGCGGGAACGACCTCGAACCCCCAGGGGCCGAGAAAATTACAGATTTTCGGTATCCGTCACCCAAAGTCATGTAAAAATCCAGCAAATATATGGAGCTTTCTCGGGTGCTATTACAGATAGCGCAATAAATCAAAGTGCATTGTCTGTAGGAGGCCCTTGCTCATGAATCTGGGCAGCGGGAACGACCTCGGACCACCAGGGGCCGCGAAAACCACAGTCTCATGGGGCCGGACACTCAGGGTCAGGGGAAAATCCAATATATGTCTGGTGATATCTCGGGTGCTATTAGAGATAGCGCAATAAACCAAAGTGAATTATCTGCAGGAGGCCCTGGCGCATGAATCTGTGCAGCGGGAACGACCTCGGACCACCAGGGGCCGAGAAAACCACCGTCTCATGGGTTCGGACCCTCAGGGTCAGGGAAAAATCCAATATATATCTGGTGATATCTCGGGTGCTAGTAGAGATGGCGCAATAAATCAAAGTGCATTGTCTGTAGGAGGCCCTGGCGCATGAATCTGTGCAGCGGGAACGATCTCGGACAACCAGGGACCGAGAAAACCACCGTCTCATGGGGCCGGACACTCATGGTCAGGGAAAAATCCAATATATATCTGGTGATATCTCGGGTGCTATTAGAGATAGCGAAATAAACCAAAGTGAATTATCTGCAGGAGGCCCTGGCGCATGAATCTGTGCAGCGGGAACGACCTCGGACCACCATGCGCCGGGAAAACCACCGTCTCATGGGGCCGGACAATCAGGGCCAGTGAAAAATCCAATGTATATCTGGTAATATCTCGGGTGCTATTACAGATAGCGCAATAAATCAACGTGCATTGTCTGCAGAAGGCCCTGGCGCATGAATCTGTGCAGCGGGAACGACCTGGGATCACGAGGGGCCGAGAAAACCACCGACACATGGGGCCGGACACTCATGGTCAGAGAAAAATCCAATATATAACAGGTGATATCTCGGGTGCTATTAGAGATAGCGCAATAAACCAAAGTGAATTGTCTGCAGGAGGCCCGGGCGCATGAATCTGTGCAGCGGGAACGACCTCGGACCACCAGGGGCCTAGAAAACCACCGTCTCATGGGGCCGGACTGTCAGGGTCCGGGAAAACACCATTATATATCTGGTGATATCTCGGGTGCTATTAGAGATAGCGCGATAAATCAAAGTGCATTGTCTGCAGGAAGCCCTGGCGCATGATTCTCAACAGCGGGAACGACCTCGGACCACCAGGGGCCGAGAAAATCACCGTCTCATGGGGCCGGACACTCAGGGTCTGGGAAAAATCCAATATATATCTGGTGATATCTCGGGTGCTATTAGAGATAGCGCAATAAACCAAAGTGAATTATCTGCAGGAGGCCCTGGCGCATGAATCTCTGCAGCAGGAACGAACTTGGATCACCAGGGTCCGAGAAAACCACCGTCTCATGGGGCCGGACACTCAGGGTCTGGGAAAAATCCAATATATATCTGGTGATATCTCGGGTGCTATTAGAGATAGCGCAATAAACCAAAGTGAATTATCTGTAGGAGGCCCGGGCGCATGAATCTGTGCAGCGGGAACGACCTCGGACCACCAGGGTCCTAGAAAACCACCGTCTCATGGGGCCGGACTGTCAGGGTCAGGGAAAACTCCATTATATATCTGGTGATATCTCGGGTGCTATTAGAGATAGCGCGATAAATCAAAGTGCATTGTCTGCAGGAAGCCCTGGCGCATGAATCTGTGCAGCGGGAACGACCTCGGACCACCAGGGGCCGAGAAAACCACCGACACATGGGGCCGGACACTCATGGTCAGGGAAAAATCCAATATATATCAGGTGATATCTCGGGTGCTATTAGAGATAGCGCAATAAACCAAAGTGAATTATCTGCAGGAGGCCCTGGCGCATGCATCTGTGCAGCGGGAACGACCTCGGACCACCAGGGGACGAGAAAACCACCGTCTCATGGGGCCGGACACTCAGGGTCAGGGAAAAATCCAATATATATCTGGTGATATCTCGGGTTCTATTAGAGATAGCGCAATAAACCAAAGTGAATTATCTGCAGGAGGCCCTGGCGCATGAATCCGTGCAGCGGGAACGACCTCGGACCACCAGGGGCCGAGACAACCACCGTCTCATGGGGCCGGACACTCAGGGTCAGGGAAAAATCTAATATATATCTGGTGATATCTCGGGTGCTATTGCAGATAGCCCAATAAATCAATGTGCATTGTCTGTAGGAGGCCCTGGAGCATGAATCTGGACAGCGGGAACGACCTCGGACCACCAGGGGCCGAGAAAACCACCGTCTCATGGGGCCGGACAGTCAGGGTCGGGGAAAAATCCAATATATATCTGGTGATATCTCGGGTGCTATTACAGATAGCCCAATAAATCAAAGTGCATTGTCTGTAGGAGGCCCTTGCGCATGAATCTGGACAGCGGGAACGACCTCGGACCACCAGGGGCCGAGAAAACCACCGTCTCATGGGGCCGGACGCTCAGGGTCTGTGGAAAATCCAATATATATCTGGCGATATCTCTGGTGCTATTAGAGATAGCGCAATAAACCAAAGTGAATTATCTGCAGGAGGCCCTGCCGCATGAATCTGTGCAGCGGGAACGACCTGGGACCACCAGGGTCCGAGGAAACCACCGTCTCATGTGGCCGGACACTCAGGGTCGGGGAAAAGTCCAATATATATCTGGTGATGTCTCGGGTGCTATTAGAGATAGCGCAATAAACCAAAGTGAATTATCTGCAGGAGGCCCTGCCGCATGAATCTGTGCAGCGGGAACGACCTGGGACCACCAGGGTCCGAGGAAACCACCGTCTCATGTGGCCGGACACTCAGGGTCGGGGAAAAGTCCAATATATATCTGGTGATGTCTCGGGTGCTATTAGAGATAGCGCAATAAACCAAAGTGAATTATCTGCAGGCGGCCCTGGCGCATGCATCTGTGGAGCGGGAACGACCTCGGACCATCAGGGGCAGAGAAAACCACCGTCTCATGGGGCCGGACAGTCAGGGTCGGGGAAAAATCCAATATATATCTGGTGATATCTCGGGTGCTATTATAGATAGCCCAATAAACCAAGGTGAATTATCTGCAGGAGGCCCGGGCGCATGAATCGGTGCAGCGGGAACGACCTCGGACCACCAGGGGCCGAGAAAACCACCGACACATGGGGCCGGACACTCAGGGTCAGGGAAAAATCCAATATATATCTGGTGATATCTCGGGTGCTATTACACATAGCGCAATAAATCAAAGTGCATTGTCTGTAGGAGGCTCCGGCGCATGAATCTGTGCAGCGGAACCGACCTCGGACCACCAGGGGCCGAGAAAACCACAGTCTCATTGTGCCGGACAGTCAGGCTCAGGGGAAAATCCAATATGTATCTGCTTATATCTCGGGTGCTATTAGAGATAGCGCAATAAACCAAAGTGAATTATCTGTAGCGGCCCCTGGCGCATGAATCCGTGCAGCGGTAACGATTTCGGACCACCAGGGGCCGAGAAAACCACCGTCCCATGGGGCCGGACTGTCAGGGTCATGGAAAAATCCATTATATATCTGGTGATATCTCGGGTGCTATTAGAGATAGCCCGATAAATCAAAGTGCATTGTCTGCGGGAGGCCCTGGCGCATGAATCTGTGCAGCGGGAACGACCTCGGATCACCAGGGTCCGAGAAAACCACCGTCTCATGGGGCCGAACACTCAGGGTCGGTTGAAAAATTCAATATATATCTTGTGATATCTCGGGTGCTCTTACAGATAGCGCACTAAACCAAAGTGAATTATCTGCAGCGGGCCCTGGCGCATGAATCTGTGCAGCGGGAACGACCTCGGACCACCAGGGGCCGAGAAAACCACCGACACATGAGGCCGGGCACCCAAGGTAATGTAAAAACCCAGGATGTATCTGATGATATCTCGGGTGCTATTAGAGATTGCGCAATAAATCAAAGTGCATTGTCTGTAGGAGGCCCTGTCGCATGAATCTGTCCAGCGGGAAGGACCTCGGACCACCAGGGGCCGAGAAAACTACAGTCTCATGGGGCCGGACACTCAGGGTCGGGGAAAAATCCAATATATATCTGGTGATATCTCGGGTGCTATTACATATAGCGCAATAATTCAAAGTGCATTGTCTGGAGGAGGCCCTGGCGCATGCATCTGAGCAGCAGGAACGACCTCGGACCACCAGGGTCCGAGAAAACCACCGTCTCATGGGGCCGGACACTCAGGGTCGGGGAAAACTCCAATATATATCTGGTGATATCTCGGGTGCTATTAGAGATAGCGCAATAATCCAAAGTGGATTATCTGCAGGAGGCCCTGGCGCATGCATCTGTGCAGCAGGAACGACCTCGGACCACCAGGGGCCGAGAGAACCACCGTCTCATGGGGCCGGACATTCAGGGTCAGGGAAAAATCCAATATATATCTGGTGATATCTCGGGTGCTATTACAGATAGCGCAATAAATCAAAGTGCATTGTCTGTAGGAGGCTCCGGCGCATGAATCTGTGCAGCGGGACCGACCTCGGACCACCAGGGGCCGAGAAAACCACAGTCTCATGGGGCCGGACAGTCAGGCTCAGGGGAAAATCCAATATATATCTGCTGATATCTCGGGTGCTATTAGAGATAGCGCAATAAACCAAAGTGAATTACCTGCAGGCGGCCCTGGCACATGCATCTGTGCAGCGGGAACGACCTCGGACCACCAGGGGCCGAGAAAACCACCGTCTCATGGGGCCGGACAGTCAGGGTCGGGGAAAAATCCAATATATATCTGGTGATATCTCGGGTGCTATTATAGATAGCGCAGTAAACCAAAGTGAATTATCTGTAGGAGGCCCGGGCGCATGAATCTGTGCAGCGGGAACGACCTCGGACCACCAGGGTCCTAGAAAACCACCGTCTCATGGGGCCGGACTGTCAGGGTCAGGGAAAACTCCATTATATATCTGGTGATATCTCGGGTGCTATTAGAGATAGCGCGATAAATCAAAGTGCATTGTCTGCAGGAAGCCCTGGCGCATGAATCTGTGCAGCGGGAACGACCTCGGACCACCAGGGGCCGAGAAAACCACCGACACATGGGGCCGGACACTCATGGTCAGGGAAAAATCCAATATATATCAGGTGATATCTCGGGTGCTATTAGAGATAGCGCAATAAACCAAAGTGAATTATCTGCAGGAGGCCCTGGCGCATGCATCTGTGCAGCGGGAACGACCTCGGACCACCAGGGGACGAGAAAACCACCGTCTCATGGGGCCGGACACTCAGGGTCAGGGAAAAATCCAATATATATCTGGTGATATCTCGGGTTCTATTAGAGATAGCGCAATAAACCAAAGTGAATTATCTGCAGGAGGCCCTGGCGCATGAATCCGTGCAGCGGGAACGACCTCGGACCACCAGGGGCCGAGACAACCACCGTCTCATGGGGCCGGACACTCAGGGTCAGGGAAAAATCTAATATATATCTGGTGATATCTCGGGTGCTATTGCAGATGGCGCAATAAATCAAAGTGCATTGTCTGCAGGAGGCCCTGGCGCATGAATCTGTGAAGCAGGAACGACCTCGGATCTCCAGGGGCCGAGAAAATTACAGATTTTCTGTATCCGTCACCCAAAGTCATGTAAAAATCCAGCATTTATATGGTGCTTTCTCGGGTGCTATTACAGATAGCCCAATAAATCAATGTGCATTGTCTGTAGGAGGCCCCGGAGCATGAATCTGGACAGCGGGAACGACCTCGGACCACCAGGGGCCGAGAAAACCACCGTCTCATGGGGCCGGACAGTCAGGGTCGGGGAAAAATCCAATATATATCTGGTGATATCTCGGGTGCTATTACAGAGAGCCCAATAAATCAAAGTGCATTGTCTGTAGGAGGCCCTTGCGCATGAATCTGGACAGCGGGAACGACCTCGGACCACCAGGGGCCGAGAAAACCACCGTCTCATGGGGCCGGACACTCAGGGTCTGTGGAAAATCCAATATATATCTGGCGATATCTCTGGTGCTATTAGAGATAGCGCAATAAACCAAAGTGAATTATCTGCAGGAGGCCCTGCCGCATGAATCTGTGCAGCGGGAACGACCTGGGACCACCAGGGTCCGAGGAAACCACCGTCTCATGTGGCCGGACACTCAGGGTCGGGGAAAAGTCCAATATATATCTGGTGATGTCTCGGGTGCTATTAGAGATAGCGCAATAAACCAAAGTGAATTATCTGCAGGAGGCCCTGCCGCATGAATCTGTGCAGCGGGAACGACCTGGGACCACCAGGGTCCGAGGAAACCACCGTCTCATGTGGCCGGACACTCAGGGTCGGGGAAAAGTCCAATATATATCTGGTGATGTCTCGGGTGCTATTAGAGATAGCGCAATAAACCAAAGTGAATTATCTGCAGGCGGCCCTGGCGCATGCATCTGTGCAGCGGGAACGACCTCGGACCACCAGGGGCCGAGAAAACCACCGTCTCATGGGGCCGGACACTCAGGGTCAGGGAAAAATCCAATATATATCTGGTGATGTCTCGGGTGCTATTACAGATGGCGCAATAAATCAAAGTGCATTGTCTGCAGGAGGCCCTGGCGCATGAACCTGTGAAGCAGGAACGACCTCGTATCTCCAGGGGCCGAGAAAACCACCGACACATGGGGCCGGACACTCAGGGTCAGGGAAAATCCAATATATATCTGGTGATATCTCGGGCGCTATTACATATAGCGCAATAATTCAAAGTGCATTGTCTGTAGGAGTCCCTGGCGCATGAATCTGGGCAGCGGGAACGACCTCGGACCACCAGGCGCCGAGAAAACTACAGTCTCATGGGGCCGGTCACTCAGGGTCGGGGAAAAATCCAATATATATCTGGTGATATCGCGGGTGCTATTAGATATAGCGCAATAAATCAAAGTGCATTTTCTGCGGGAGGCCCTGTCGCATGAATCTGTGCAGCACGAACGACGTCGGACCACCAGGGGCCGAGAAAACCACCGTCTCATGGGGCCGGACACTCATGGTCAGGGAAAAATCCAATATATATCAGGTGATATCTCGGCTGCTATTAGAGATAGCGCAATAAATCAAAGTGAATTATCTGCAGGAGGCCCTGGCGCATGCATCTGTGCAACGGGAACGACCTCGGACCTCCAGGGGACGAGAAAACCACCGTCTCATGGGGCCGGACACTCAGGGTCAGGGAAAAATCCAATATATATCAGGTGATATCTCGGGTGCTATTAGAGATAGCGCGATAAATCAAAGTGCATTGTCTGCAGGAAGCCCTGGCGCATGAATCTGTGCAGCGGGAACGACCTCGGACCACCAGGGGCCGAGAAAACCACCGACACATGGGGCCGGACACTCATGGTCAGGGAAAAATCCAATATATATCAGGTGATATCTCGGGTGCTATTAGAGATAGCGCAATAAACCAAAGTGAATTATCTGCAGGCGGCCCTGGCACATGCATCTGTGGAGCGGGAACGACCTCGGACCACCAGGGGCCGAGAAAATTACAGATTTTCGGTAACCGTCACCCAAAGTCATGTAAAAATCCAAGACGTATATGGTGATATCTCGGGTGCTATTACAGATAGCCCAATAAACCAAAGTGAATTATCTGCAGGAGGCCCGGGCGCATGAATCGGTGCAGCGGTAACGATCTCGGACCACCAGGGGCCGAGAAAACCACCGTCTCATGGGGCCGGACTCTCAGGGTCAGGGAAAAATCCAATATATATCTTGTGATATCTGGGGTGCAATTAGAGATAGCGCAATATATCTAAGTGCATTGTCTGTAGGTGGCCCTGGCGCATGAACCTGTTCAGGGGGTACGACCTGGGACCACCAGGGGCCGAGAAAACCACCGTCTCATGGGGCCGGACACTCAGGGTCAGGGAAAAATCCAATATATATCTGGTGATATCTCGGATGCTATTAGAGATAGCGCAATAAATCAAAGTGCATTGTCCGTAGGAGGCCCTTGCCCATGAATCTGTGCGGCAGGAACGACGTGGGACCACCAGGGGCCGAGAAAATTACAGATTTTCGTTATCCGTTACCAAATGTCATGTAAAAATCCGGCATATATCTGGTGATATCTCGGGTGCAATTAGAGATAGCGCGATATATCAAAGTGCATTGTCTGCAGGAGGCTCTAGCTCATGAATCTGTGCAGCGGGATCGACCTCGGATCACCAGGGGCCGAGAAAACCACCGTCTCATGGAGCCGGACACTCAGGGTCAGGGGAAAATCCAATATATATCTGGTGATATCTCGGGTGCTATTAGAGATAGCGCATTAAACCAAAGTGAATTATCTGCAGGAGGCCCTGGCGCATGAATATGTGCAGCGGGAACGACCTCGGACCACCAGGGTCCGAGAAAGCCACCGTCTCATGGGGACGGACAATCAGGGTCAGGGAAAAATCCAATATATATCTGGTGATATCTCGGGTGCTATTACAGATAGCGGAAAAAATCAAAGTGCATTGTCTGTAGGAGGCCCTGGCGCATGAATCTGTGCAGCGGGAAATACGTCGGTCCACCAGGGTCCGAGCAAATCACCGGCACATGGGGCCGGGCACTCAGTGTCAGGGAAAAATCCAATATATATCAGGTGATATCTCGGGTGCTATTAGAGATAGCGCAATAAATCAAAGTGCATTGTCTGTAGGAGGCCCTGGCGCATGAACCTGTTCAGGGGGTACGACCTGGGACCACCAGGGGCCGAGAAAACCACCGCCTCATGGGACCGGACAATCAGGGTCAGGGAAAAATCCAATATATATCTGGTGATATCTCGGGTGGTATTACAGATAGCGCAATAAATCAAAGTGCATTGTCTGCAGGAGGCCCTGACGCATGAATCTGTGCAGCGGGAACGACCTCGGACAACCAGGGGCCGAGAAA
The DNA here is from genome assembly GCF_051020985.1 of Nomia melanderi. Lineage (NCBI taxonomy): Eukaryota > Metazoa > Arthropoda > Insecta > Hymenoptera > Halictidae > Nomia > Nomia melanderi. The sequence goes on along the minus strand of NW_027475311.1, from coordinate 21,742 downwards.
ATTACAGATTTTCGGTATCCGTCACCCAATGTCATTTAAAAATCCAGCATATATCTGGTGATATCTCGGGTTCTATTACAGATAGCGCAATAAATCAAAGTGCATTGTCTGCAGGAGGCCCTGGCGCATGAATCTGAGCAGCGGGATCGAAATCGGACCATCATGGGCCGAGAAAACCACCGACACATGTGGCCGGACACTCAGGGTTAGGGAAAAATCCAATATATATCTGTTGATATCTCGGGTTCTATTACAGATACCGCGATAAATCAAAGTGCATTGTCTGCAGGAGGCCCGGGCGCATGAATCTGTGCAGCAGGAACGAACTCGGATCACCAGGGGCCGAGAAAACCACTATCTCACGGGGCCGGACTGTGAGGGTCGGGGAAAAATCCAATATATATCTGGTGATATCTCGGGTGCTATTAGAGATAGCGCGATATATCAAAGTGCATTGTCTGCAGGAGGCTCTAGCGCATGAATCTGTGCAGCGGGAACGACCTCGGATCACCAGGGGCCGAGAAAACCACCGACACATGAGGCCGGACACCCAAGGTCATGTAAAAACCCAGGATGTATCTGATGATATCTCGGGTGCTATTACAGATAGCGCACTAAACCAAAGTGAATTATCTGCAGCGGGCCCTGGCGCATGAATCTGTGCAGCGGGGACGACCTCGGACCACCAGGGGCCGAGAAAACCACCGACACATGAGGCCGGACACCCAAGGTCATGTAAAAACCCAGGATGTATCTGATGATATCTCGGGTGCTATTAGAGATAGCGCAATAAATCAAAGTGCATTGCCTGTAGGAGGCCCTGTCGCATCAATGTGTGCAGCGGGAAGGACCTCGGACCACTAGGGGCCGAGAAAACTACAGTCTCATGGGGCCGGACACTCAGGGTCGGGAAAAAATCCAATATATATCTGGTGATATCTCGGGTGCTATTAGAAATAGCGCAATAATCCAAAGTGGATTATCTGCAGGAGGCCCTGGCGCATGCATCTGAGCAGCAGGAACGACCTCGGACCACCAGGGGCCGAGAAAACCACCGTCTCATGAGGCCGGACACTCAGGGTCGGGGAAAAATCCAATATATATCTGGTGATATCTCGGGTGCTATTACAGATAGCGCAATAAATCAAAGTGCATTGTGTGCAGGAAGCCCTGGCGCATGAATCTGTGCAGCGGGAACGACCTCGGACAACCAGGGGCCGAGAAAACCACCGTCTCATGGGGCCGGACACTCTGGGTCAGGGAAAAATCTAATATATATCTGGTGATATCTCGGGTGCTATTACAGATGGCGCAATAAATCAAAGTGCATTGTTTGCAGGAGGCCCTGGCGCATGAATCTGTGAAGCAGGAACGACCTCGGATCTCCAGGGGCCGAGAAAATTACAGATTTTCTGTATCCGTCACCCAAAGTCATGTAAAAATCCAGCATATATATGGTGCTTCCTCGGGTGCTATTACAGATAGCCCAATAAATCAAAGTGCATTGTCTGTAGGAGGCCCTGGCGCATGAATCTGTACAGCGGAACAACCTCGGACCACCAGGGGCCGAGAAAACCACCGTCTCATGGGGCCGGACACTCAGGGTCAGGGACAAATCCATTATATATCTGGTGATATCTCGGGTGCTATTAGAGATAGCGCGATAAATCAAAGTGCATTGTCTGCAGGAAGCCCTGGCGCATGAATCTGTGCAGCGGGAACGACCTCGGACCACCAGGGGCCGAGAAAACCACCGACACATGGGGTCGGACACTCATGGTCAGGGAAAAATCCAATATATATCAGGTGATATCTCGGGTGCTATTAGAGATAGCGCAATAAACCAAAGTGAATTATCTGCAGGAGGCCCTGGCGCATGAATATGTGAAGCAGGAACGACCTCGGATCTCCAGGGGCCGAGAAAATTACAGATTTTCTGTATCCGTCACCCAAAGTCATGTAAAAATCCAGCATTTATATGGTGCTTTGTCGGGTGCTATTACAGATAGCCCAATAAATCAATGTGCATTGTCTGTAGGAGGCCCTGTCGCATGAATCTGGACAGTGGGAACGACATCGGACCACCAGGGGCCGAGAAAACCACCGTCTCATGGGGCCGGACACTCAGGGTCAGGGGAAAATCCAATATATATCTGGCGATATCTCCGGTGCTATTAGAGATAGCGCAATAAACCAAACTGAATTATCTGCAGGAGGCCCGGGCGGATGCATCTGTGCAGCGGGAACGACCTCGGACCACCAGGGGCCGAGAAAACCACCGTCTCATGGGGCCGGACAGTCAGGGTCGGGGAAAAATCCAATATATATCTGGTGATATCTCGGGTGCTATTATAGATAGCGCAATAAACCAAAGTGAATTATCTGCAGGAGGCCCTGGCGCATGAATATGTGAAGCAGGAACGACATCGGACCACCAGGGGCCGAGAAAATTACAGATTTTCGGTATCCGTCACCCAAAGTCATGTAAAAATCCAGCATATATATGGAGCTTTCTCAGGTGCTATTACAGATAGCGCAATAAATCAAAGTGCATTGTCTGTAGGAGGCCCTGGCGCATGAATCTGTGCAGCGAGAACGACCTCGGACCACCAGGGGCCGAGAAAACTACAGTCTCATGGGGCCGGACACTCAGGGTCAGGGGAAAGTCCTATATATATCTGGTGATATCTCGGGTGCTATTAGAGATAGCGCAATAAACCAAAGTGAATTATCTGCAGGAGCCCCTGGCGCATGAATCTGTGCAGCGGGAACGACCTCGGACCAAGAGGGGCCGAGACAACCGCCGTCTCATGGGGCGGGACACTCAGGGTCAGGGAAACATCTAATATATATCAGGTGATATCTCGGGTGCTATTAGAGATAGCGCAATAAATCAAAGTGCATTGTCTGCAGAATGCCCTGGCGCATGAATCTGTGAAGCAGGAACGACCTCGGATCTCCAGGGGCCGAGAAAATTACAGATTTTCTGTATCCGTCACCCAAAGCCATGTAAAAATCCAGCATATATATGGTGCTTTCTCGGGTGCTATTACAGATAGCCCAATAAATCAAAGTGCATTGTCTGTAGGAGGCCCTGGCGCATGAATCTGTGCAGCGGAACGACCTCGGACCACCAGGGGCCGAGAAAACCACCGTCTCATGGGGCCGGACACTCAGGAGCAGGGAAAAATCCAATATATATCTGGTGATATCCCGGGTGCTATTAGAGATAGTGCAATAAACCAAAGTGAATTATCTGCAGGAGGCCCTGCCGCATGAATCTGTGCAGCGGGAACGACCCGGGACCACCAGGGTCCGAGAAAACCACCGTCTCATGGGGCCGGACACTCAGGGTCGGGGAAAAGTCCAATATATATCTGGTGATGTCTCGGGTGCTATTAGAGATAGCGCAATAAACCAAAGTGCATTGTCCGTAGGAGGCCCTTGCGCATGAATCTGTGCAGCAGGAACGACGTGGGACCACCAGGGGCCGAGAAAATTACAGATTTTCGGTATCCGTCACCCAATGTCATGTAAAAATCCAGCATATATCTGGTGATATCTCGGGTTCTATTCCAGATAGCGCAATAGATCAAAGTGCATTGTCTGCAGGAGGCCCTGGCGCATGAATCTGAGCAGCGGGATCGAAATCGGACCATCATGGGCCGAGAAAACCACCGACACATGGGGTTGGACACTCAGAGTCAGGGAAAAATCCAATATATATCTGGTGATACCTCGGGTGCTCTTACAGATAGCGCACTAAACCAAAGTGAATTATCTGCAGGGGGCCCTGGCACATGAATCTGTGCAGCGGGAACGACCTCGGACCACCAGGGGCCGAGAAAACCACCGTCTTATGGGGCCGGATACTAAGGGTCAGGGAAAATTCCAATACATATCTGGTGATATCTCGGGTGCTATTAGAGATAGCGCAATAAATCAAAGTGCATTGTCTGTAGGAGGCCCTGGCGCATGAATCTGTGCAGCGGGAACGACCTCGGACCACCAGGGGCCGAGAAAAGCACAGTCTCATGGGGCCGCACACTTAGGGTCAGGGAAAAATCTAGCATATATCTGGTGATATCTCGGGTGCTATTACAGATAGCGCAATAAATCAAAGTGCATTGTCTGTAGGAGGCCCTGGCGCATGAATCTGTGTAGCAGGAACGACCTCGGACCACGAGGGGCCGAGAAAACCACAGTCTCATGGGGCCGGACACTCAGGGTCAGGGAAAAATCTAATATATATCTGGTGATATCTCGGGTGCTATTACAGATGGCGCAATAAATCAAAGTGCATTGTTTGCAGGAGGCCCTGGCGCATGAATCTGTGAAGCAGGAACGACCTCGGATCTCCAGGGGCCGAGAAAACCACCGTCTCATGGGGCCGGACACTCAGGGTCAGGGAAAAATCCAATATATATCTGGTGATGTCTCGGGTGCTATTACAGATGGCGCAATAAATCAAAGTGCATTGCCTGCAGGAGGCCCTGGCGCATGAACCTGTGAAGCAGGAACGACCTCGTATCTCCAGGGGCCGAGAAAACCACCGACACATGGGGCCGGACACTCAGGGTCAGGGAAAATCCAATATATATCTGGTGATATCTCGGGCGCTATTACATATAGCGCAATAATTCAAAGTGCATTGTCTGTAGGAGTCCCTGGCGCATGAATCTGGGCAGCGGGAACGACCTCGGACCACCAGGGGCCGAGAAAACCACCGTCTCATGGGGCCGGACACTCAGGGTCAGGGGAAAATCCAATATATATCTGGCGATATCTCGTGTGCTATTAGAGATAGCGCAATAAACCAAAGTGAATTTTCTGCAGGAGGCCCTGGCGCATGCATCTGTGCAACGGGAACGACCTCGGACCACCAGGGGACGAGAAAACCACCGACTCATGGGGCCGGATACTAAGGGTCAGGGAATATTCCAATATATATCTGGTGATATCTCGGGAGCTATTACAGATAGAGCAATAAATCAAAGTGCATTGTCTGTACGAGGCCCTGGCGCATGAATCTGAGCAGCGGGAACGACCTCGGACCACCAGGCGCCGAGAAAACTACAGTCTCATGGGGCCGGTCACTCAGGGTCGGGGAAAAATCCAATATATATCTGGTGATATCGCGGGTGCTATTAGATATAGCGCAATAAATCAAAGTGCATTTTCTGCAGGAGGCCCTGGCGCATGCATCTGTGCAACGGGAACGACCTCGGACCTCCAGGGGACGAGAAAACCACCGTCTCATGGGGCCGGACACTCAGGGTCAGGGAAAAATCCAATATATATCAGGTGATATCTCGGGTGCTATTAGAGATAGCGCGATAAATCAAAGTGCATTGTCTGCAGGAAGCCCTGGCGCATGAATCTGTGCAGCGGGAACGACCTCGGACCACCAGGGGCCGAGAAAACCACCGACACATGGGGCCGGACACTCATGGTCAGGGAAAAATCCAATATATATCAGGTGATATCTCGGGTGCTATTACAGATAGCCCAATAAACCAAAGTGAATTATCTGCAGGAGGCCCGGGCGCATGAATCGGTGCAGCGGTAACGATCTCGGACCACCAGGGGCCGAGAAAACCACCGTCTCATGGGGCCGGACTCTCAGGGTCAGGGAAAAATCCAATATATATCTTGTGATATCTGGGGTGCAATTAGAGATAGCGCAATATATCTAAGTGCATTGTCTGTAGGTGGCCCTGGCGCATGAACCTGTTCAGGGGGTACGACCTGGGACCACCAGGGGCCGAGAAAACCACCGTCTCATGGGGCCGGACACTCAGGGTCAGGGAAAAATCCAATATATATCTGGTGATATCTCGGATGCTATTAGAGATAGCGCAATAAATCAAAGTGCATTGTCCGTAGGAGGCCCTTGCCCATGAATCTGTGCGGCAGGAACGACGTGGGACCACCAGGGGCCGAGAAAATTACAGATTTTCGTTATCCGTTACCAAATGTCATGTAAAAATCCGGCATATATCTGGTGATATCTCGGGTGCAATTAGAGATAGCGCGATATATCAAAGTGCATTGTCTGCAGGAGGCTCTAGCTCATGAATCTGTGCAGCGGGATCGACCTCGGATCACCAGGGGCCGAGAAAACCACCGTCTCATGGAGCCGGACACTCAGGGTCAGGGGAAAATCCAATATATATCTGGTGATATCTCGGGTGCTATTAGAGATAGCGCATTAAACCAAAGTGAATTATCTGCAGGAGGCCCTGGCGCATGAATATGTGCAGCGGGAACGACCTCGGACCACCAGGGTGCGAGAAAGCCACCGTCTCATGGGGACGGACAATCAGGGTCAGGGAAAAATCCAATATATATCTGGTGATATCTCGGGTGCTATTACAGATAGCGGAAAAAATCAAAGTGCATTGTCTGTAGGAGGCCCTGGCGCATGAATCTGTGCAGCGGGAAATACCTCGGTCCACCAGGGTCCGAGCAAATCACCGGCACATGGGGCCGGGCACTCAGGGTCAGGGAAAAATCCAATATATATCAGGTGATATCTCGGGTGCTATTAGAGATAGCGCAATAAATCAAAGTGCATTGTCTGTAGGAGGCCCTGGCGCATGAACCTGTTCAGGGGGTACGACCTGGGACCACCAGGGGCCGAGAAAACCACCGCCTCATGGGACCGGACAATCAGGGTCAGGGAAAAATCCAATATATATCTGGTGATATCTCGGGTGGTATTACAGATAGCGCATTAAATCAAAGTGCATTGTCTGCAGGAGGCCCTGACGCATGAATCTGTGCAGCGGGAACGACCTCGGACAACCAGGGGCCGAGAAAATTACAGATTTTCGGTATCCGTCACCCAATGTCATTTAAAAATCCAGCATATATCTGGTGATATCTCGGGTTCTATTACAGATAGCGCAATAAATCAAAGTGCATTGTCTGCAGGAGGCCCTGGCGCATGAATCTGAGCAGCGGGATCGAAATCGGACCATCATGGGCCGAGAAAACCACCGACACATGTGGCCGGACACTCAGGGTTAGGGAAAAATCCAATATATATCTGTTGATATCTCGGGTTCTATTACAGATACCGCGATAAATCAAAGTGCATTGTCTGCAGGAGGCCCGGGCGCATGAATCTGTGCAGCAGGAACGAACTCGGATCACCAGGGGCCGAGAAAACCACTATCTCACGGGGCCGGACTGTCAGGGTCGGGGAAAAATCCAATATATATCTGGTGATATCTCGGGTGCTATTAGAGATAGCGCGATATATCAAAGTGCATTGTCTGCAGGAGGCTCTAGCGCATGAATCTGTGCAGCGGGAACGACCTCGGATCGCCAGGGGCCGAGAAAACCACCGACACATGGGGCCGCAAACCCAAGGTCATGTAAAAACCCAGCATATATCTGGTGATATCTCGGGTGCTATTACAGATAGCGCACTAAACCAACGTGAATTATCTGCAGCGGGCCCTGGCGCATGAATCTGTGCAGCGGGGACGACCTCGGACCACCAGGGGCCGAGAAAACCACCGACACATGAGGCCGGACACCGAAGGTCATGTAAAAACCCAGGATGTATCTGATGATATCTCGGGTGCTATTAGAGATAGCGCAATAAATCAAAGTGCATTGCCTGTAGGAGGCCCTGTCGCATGAATGTGTGCAGCGGGAACGACCTCGGACCACAAGGGGCCGAGAAAACCACCGTCTCATGGGTCCGGACACTCAGGGTCAGGGGAAAATCCAATATATATCTTGTGATATCTCGGATGCTATTAGAGATAGCGCAATATACCAAAGTGAATTATCTCCAGGTGGCCCTGGCGCATGCATCTGAGCAGCGGGAACGACCTCGGACCACCAGGGGCCGAGAAAACCACCGTCTCATGGGCCGGACACTTAGGGTCAGGGAAAAATCAAATATATATCTGGTGATATCTCGGGTGCTATTAGAGATAGCGCAATAAACCAAAGTGAATTATCTGCAGGAGTCCCTGGCGCATGAATCTGTGCAGCGGGAACGACCTCGGACCACCAGGGGCCGAGAAAATTACAGATTTTCTGTATCCGTCACTCAATGTCATGTAAAAATCCAGCATATATCTGGTGATATCTCGGGTTCTATTACAGATAGCGCGATAAATCAAAGTGCATTGTCTGCAGGAGGCCCTGGCGTATGAATCTGTGAAGCGGGATCGACCTCGGATCACCAGGGGCCGAGAAAACCACCGTCTCATGGGGCCGGACAATCAGGGTCAGGGAAAAATCCAATATATATTTGGTGATATCTCGGGTGCTATTACAGATAGCGCAATAAATCAAAGTGCATTTTCTGCGGGAGGCCCTGTCGCATGAATCTGTGCAGCACGAACGACGTCGGACCACCAGGGGCCGAGAAAACCACCGTCTCATGGGGCCGGACACTCAGGGTCGGGGAAAAATCCAATATATATCTGGTGATATCTCGGATGCTATTAGAGATAGCGCAATAAACCAAAGTGAATTATCTGCAGGAGGCCCTGGCGCATGCATCTGTGCAGTGGGAACGACTTCGGACCACCAGGGGACGAGAAAACCACCGTCTCATGGGGCCGGACACTCAGGGTCAGGGAAAAATCCAATATATATCAGGTGATATCTCGGGTGCTATTAGAGATAGCGCAATAAACCAAAGTGAATTATCTGCAGGAGGCCCTGGCGCATGCATGTGTGCAGCGGGAACGACCTCGGACCACCAGGGGACGAGAAAACCACCGTCTCATGGGGCCGGACACTCAGGGTCAGGGAAAAATCCAATATATATCTGGTGATATCTCGGGTGCTATTACAGATAGCGCAATAAATCAAAGTGCATTGTGTGCAGGAAGCCCTGGCGCATGAATCTGTGCAGCGGGAACGACCTCGGACAACCAGGGGCCGAGAAAACCACCGTCTCATGGGGCCGGACACTCTGGGTCAGGGAAAAATCTAATATATATCTGGTGATATCTCGGGTGCTATTACAGATGGCGCAATAAATCAAAGTGCATTGTTTGCAGGAGGCCCTGGCGCATGAATCTGTGAAGCAGGAACGACCTCGGATCTCCAGGGGCCGAGAAAATTACAGATTTTCTGTATCCGTCACCCAAAGTCATGTAAAAATCCAGCATATATATGGTGCTTCCTCGGGTGCTATTACAGATAGCCCAATAAATCAAAGTGCATTGTCTGTAGGAGGCCCTGGCGCATGAATCTGTACAGCGGAACAACCTCGGACCACCAGGGGCCGAGAAAACCACCGTCTCATGGGGCCGGACACTCAGGGTCAGGGACAAATCCATTATATATCTGGTGATATCTCGGGTGCTATTAGAGATAGCGCGATAAGTCAAAGTGCATTGTCTGCAGGAAGCCCTGGCGCATGAATCTGTGCAGCGGGAACGACCTCGGACCACCAGGGGCCGAGAAAACCACCGACACATGGGGTCGGACACTCATGGTCAGGGAAAAATCCAATATATATCAGGTGATATCTCGGGTGCTATTAGAGATAGCGCAATAAACCAAAGTGAATTATCTGCAGGAGGCCCTGGCGCATGAATATGTGAAGCAGGAACGACCTCGGATCTCCAGGGGCCGAGAAAATTACAGATTTTCTGTATCCGTCACCCAAAGTCATGTAAAAATCCAGCATTTATATGGTGCTTTGTCGGGTGCTATTACAGATAGCCCAATAAATCAATGTGCATTGTCTGTAGGAGGCCCTGTCGCATGAATCTGGACAGCGGGAACGACATCGGACCACCAGGGGCCGAGAAAACCACCGTCTCATGGGGCCGGACACTCAGGGTCAGGGGAAAATCCAATATATATATGGCGATATCTCCGGTGCTATTAGAGATAGCGCAATAAACCAAAGTGAATTATCTGCAGGAGGCCCGGGCGGATGCATCTGTGCAGCGGGAACGACCTCGGACCACCAGGGGCCGAGAAAACCACCGTCTCATGGGGCCGGACAGTCAGGGTCGGGGAAAAATCCAATATATATCTGGTGATATCTCGGGTGCTATTATAGATAGCGCAATAAACCAAAGTGAATTATCTGCAGGAGGCCCTGGCGCATGAATATGTGAAGCAGGAACGACATCGGACCACCAGGGGCCGAGAAAATTACAGATTTTCGGTATCCGTCACCCAAAGTCATGTAAAAATCCAGCATATATATGGAGCTTTCTCAGGTGCTATTACAGATAGCGCAATAAATCAAAGTGCATTGTCTGCAGAAGGCCCTGGCGCATGAATCTGTGAAGCAGGAACGACCTCGGATCTCCAGGGGCCGAGAAAATTACAGATTTTCTGTATCCGTCACCCAAAGCCATGTAAAAATCCTGCATATATATGGTGCTTTCTCGGGTGCAATTACAGATAGCCCAATAAATCAAAGTGCATTGTCTGTAGGAGGCCCTGGCGCATGAATCTGTGCTGCGGAACGACCTCGGACCACCAGGGGCCGAGAAAATTACAAATATTCGGAATCCGTCAACCAAGGTCATGTAAAAATCCAGCATATATCTGGTGATATCTCGGGTTCTATTACAGATAGCGCAATAGATCAAAGTGCATTGTCTGCAGGAGGCCCTGGCGCATGAATCTGAGCAGCGGGATCGAAATCGGACCATCATGGGCCGAGAAAACCACCGACACATGTGGCCGGACACTCAGGGTTAGGGAAAAATCCAATATATATCTGTTGATATCTCGGGTTCTATTACAGATACCGCGATAAATCAAAGTGCATTGTCTGCAGGAGGCCCTGGCGCATGAATCTGTGCAGCCGGAACGAACTCGGATCACCAGGGGCCGAGAAAACCACTATCTCACGGGGCCGGACTGTCAGGGTCGGGGAAAAAACCAATATATATCTGGTGATATCTCGGGTGCTATTACAGATAGCGCAATAAATCAAAGTGCATTGTCTGTAGGAGGCACTGGCGAATGAATCTGTGCAGCAGGAACGACCTCGGACCACCAGGAGCCGAGAAAATTACAAATATTCGGAATCCGTCAACCAAGGTCATGTAAAAATCCTATATATATCATGTGTCATCTCGGGTGCAATTACAGATATCGAAATAAACCAAAGTGAATTATCTGCAGCGGGCCCTGGCGCATGAATCTGTGCAGCGGGAACGACCTCGGATCACCAGGGGCCGAGAAAACCACCGACACATGGGTCCGCACACCCAAGGTCATGTAAAAACCCAGCATATATCTGGTGATATCTCGGGTGCTATTACAGATAGCGCACTAAACCAAAGTGAATTATCTGCAGCGGGCCCTGGCTCATGAATCTGTGCATCCGAGACGACCTCGGACCACCAGGGGCCGAGAAAACCACCGACACATGAGGCCGGACACCCAAGGTCATGTAAAAACCCAGGATGTATCTGATGATATCTCGGGTGCTATTAGAGATAGCGCAATAAATCAAAGTGCATTGCCTGTAGGAGGCCCTGTCGCATGAATCTGTGCAGCGGGAAGGACCTCGGACCACCAGGGGCCGAGAAAACTACAGTCTCATGGGGCCGGACACTCAGGGTCGGGGAAAAATCTAATATATATCTGGTGATATCTCGGGTGCTATTAGAAATAGCGCAATAATCCAAAGTGGATTATCTGCAGGAGGCCCTGGCGCATGCATCTGAGCAGCAGGAACGACCTCGGACCACCAGGCGCCGAGAAAACCACCGTCTCATGGGGCCGGACACTCAGGGTCGGGGAAAAATCCAATATATATCTGGTGATATCTCGGGTGCTATTAGAGATAGCGCAATAATCCAAAGTGGATTATCTGCAGGAGGCCCTGGCGCATGCATCTGTGCAGCGGGAACGACCTCGGGCCACCAGGGGCCAATAAAACCACCGTCTTATGGGGCCGGACACTCAGGGTCAGGGAAAATCCAATATATATCTGGTGATATCTCGGGTGCTATTAGAGATAGCGCAATAAATCAAAGTGCATTGTCTGCAGGAGGCTCTGGCGTATGAATCTGTGAAGCGGGATCGACCTCGGATCACCAGGGGCCGAGAAAATCACCAACACATGGGGCCGGGCTGTCAGGTTCAGGGAAAAATCCAATATATATCTGGTGATATTTCGGGTGCTATTAGAGATACCGCAATAAACCGAAGTGAATTATCTGCAGGAGGCCCTGGCGCATGAATCTGTGCAGCGGGTCCGACCTCGGACCACCAGGGGACGAGAAAACCACAGACACATGGGGCCGGACTGTAAGGGTCAGGGAAAAATCCAGCTTATATCTGGTGATATCTCGGGTGCTATTACAGATAGCGCGATAAATCAGAGTGAATTATCTGCAGGAGGCCCTGGCGCATGCACCTGTGCAGCGGGAACGACGTCGGACCACCAGGGGCCGAGAAAACCACCGTCTCATGGGGCCGGACACTCAGGGTCAAGGGAAAATCCAATATATATCTGGTGATATCTCGGGTGAAATTAGAGATAGCGCGATAAATCAAAGTGCATTGTCTGCAGGAGGCCCTGGCGCATGAATCTGTGCAGCAGCAACGACGTCGGACCACCAGGGGCCAACAAAATTACAGATTTTCGGTATCCGTCACCCAAGGTCATGTAAAAATCCAATATATATCTGGTGATATCTCTTGTGCTATTAGAGATAGCGCAATAAATCAAAGTGCATTGTCTGTGGGAGGCACTGGCGAATGAATCTGTGCTGCAGGGACGACGTCGGACCACCAGGGGCCGAAAAAATTACAGATATTCGGAATCCGTCACCCACGGTCATGTAAAAATCCAGCATCTATCTGGTGATTTCTCGAGTGCTATTACAGATAGCGCAATAAACCAAAGTGAATTCGTCTGCAGGAAGCCCTGGCGCATGAAACTGTTCAGCGGGAACGACCTCGGACAACCAGGGGCCGAGAAAACCACCGACTCATGGGGCCGGATACTAAGGGTCAGGGAATATTCCAATATATATCTGGTGATATCTCGGGAGCTATTACAGATAGAGCAATAAATCAAAGTGCATTATCTGTAGGAGGCCCTGGCGCATGAATCTGTGCAGCGGGATCGACCTCGGACCACCAGGGGCCGAGAAAACCACCGACACATGGGGTCGGACACTCAGGGTTAGGGAAAAATCCAATATATATCTGGTGATACCTCGGCTGCTCTTACAGATAGCGCACTAAACCAAAGTGAATTATCTGCAGGGGGCCCTGGCGCATGAATCTGTGCAGCGGGATCGACCTCGGACCAACGTGGGCCGGGAAAACCACCGTCCTATGGGGCCGGACACTCAGGGTCAGGGGAAAATCCAATATATATCTTGTGATATCTCGGGTGCTATTAGAGATAGCGCAGTAAACCAAAGTCAATTATCTGCAGCAGTTACTGGCGCATGAATCTGTGCAGTGGGAACGACCTCGGACCACGAGGGGCCGAGAAAACCACAGACACATGGGGCCGGACACTCAGGGTAAAGGGAAAATCCAATATATATCTGGTGATATTTCGGGTGCTATTAGAGATACCGCAATAAACCGAAGTGAATTATCTGCAGGAGGCCCTGGCGCATGAATCTGTGCAGCGGGAACGACCTCGGACCACCAGGGGACGAGAAAACCACAGACACATGGGGCCGGACTGTAAGGGTCAGGGAAAAATCCAGCTTATATCTGGTGATATCTCGGGTGCTATTACAGATAGCGCGATAAATCAGAGTGAATTATCTGCAGGAGGCCCTGGCGCATGCACCTGTGCAGCGGGAACGACCTCGGACCACCAGGGGCCGAGAAAACCACCGTCTCATGTGGCCAGACACTCAGGGTCAGGGAAAAATCAAACAGATATCTGGTGATATCTCGGGTGCTATTAGAGATAGCGCAATAAACCAAAGTGAATTATCTGCAGGAGGCCCTGGCGCATGAGCCCGTGCAGCGGGTACGACCTCGGACCACCAGGGGCCGAGAAATCCACCTTCTCATGGGGCCGGACAATCTGGGTCGGGGAAAAATCCAATATATATCTGGTGATATCTCGGGTGCTATTAGAGATAGCGCAATAAACCAAAGTGTATTGTCTGCAGGAGGCCCTGGCGCGTGAATCTGTGAAGCAGGAACGACCTCGGACCTCCAGGGGCCGAGAAACTTACAGATTTTCGGTACCCGTCACCCAATGTCATGTAAAAATCCAGCATATATCTGGTGATATCTCGGGTTCTATTACAGATAGCGCGATAAATCAAAGTGCATTGTCTGTAGGAGGCCTTGGCGCATGAATCTGGGCAGCGGGAACGACCTCGGACCACCAGGGGCCGAGGAAACCACCGTCTCATGTGGCCAGACACTCAGGGTCAGGGAAAAATCAAACATATATCTGGTGATATCTCGGGTGCTATTAGAGATAGCGCAATAAACCAAAGTGAATTATCTGCAGGAGGCCCTGGCGCATGAATCTGTGCAGCGGGAACGACCTTGGACCACCAGGGGCCGAGAAAACCAGCGTCTCATGGGGCCGGACACTCAGGGTCAGGGGAAAATCCAATATATATCTGGTGATATCTCGGGTTCTATTACAGATAGCGCGATAAACCAAAGTGTATTGTCTGTAGGAGGCCCTGGCGCATGAATCTGGGCAGCGGGAACGACCTCGGACCACCAGGGGCCGAGAAAATCGCCGTCTCATTGGGCCGGACACTCAGGGTCAGGGAAAAATCAAACATATATCTGGTGATATCTCGGGTGCTATTAGAGATAGCGCAATAATCCAAAGTGAATTATCTGCAGGAGACCCTGGCGCATGAATCTGTGCAGCGGGAACGACCTCGGACCACCAGGGGCCGAGAAAACCACCGTCTCATGGGGAGGGACACTCAAGGTCAGGGAAAAATCCAATATATATCTGGTGATATCTCGGGTGCTATCACAGATAGCGCAATAAATCAAAGTGCATTGTCTGCAGGAAGCCCTGGCGCATGATTCTGTGCAGCAGCAACGACGTCGGACCACCAGGGGCCAAGAAAATTACAGATTTTCGGTATCCGTCACCCAAGGTCATGTAAAAATCCAGCATATAGCTGGTGATATCTCGGGTGCTATTAGAGATAGCGCAATAAATCATAGTGCATTGTCCGTAGGAGGCCCTTGCGCATGAATCTCTACAGCAGGAACGACATCGGACAACCAGGGGCCGAGAAAATTACAGATTTTCGGTATCCGTCACCCAATGTCATGTAAAACTCCAGCATATATCTGGTGATATCTCGGGTTCTATTACAGATAGCGCGATAAATCAAAGTGAATTATCTGCAGGAGGCCCTCGCGCATGCATCTGTTCAGCGGGAACGACCTTAGACCACCAGGGGCCGAGAAAACCAGCGTCTCATGGAGCCGGACACTCAGGGTCAGGGGAAAATCCAATATATATCTGGTGATATCTAGGGTGCTATTACAGATAGCGCAATAAATCAAAGTGCATTGGACGTAGGAGGCCCTAGCGCATGAATCTGCGCAGTAGGAACGACATCGGACAACCAGGGGCCGTGAAAATTACAGATTTTCGGTATCCATCACCCAATGTCATGTAAAAATCCAGTATATATATGGTGCTTTCTCGGGTGCTATTACAGATAGCGCAATAAATCAAAGTGCATTGTCTGTAGGAGGCCCTGGCGCATGAATCTGAGCAGCGGAATCGACCTCGGACCACCAGGGGCCGAGAAAACCACAGTCTCATGGGGCCGGGCACTCAGGGTCAGGGGAAAATCCAATATATATCTGGTGATATCTCGGGTGCTCTTACAGATAGCGCACTAAACAAAAGTGAATTATCTGTAGGGGGCCCTGGCGCATAAATCTGTGCAGCGGGATCGACATCGGACCACGAGGGACCGAGAAAACCACCGACACATGGGGCCGGACACGCAGGATCGGGGAAAAATTCAATATATATCTGGTGATATCTCGGGTGCTATTACAGATAGCGCAATAAATCAAAGTGCATTGTCTGCCAGAGGCCCTAGCGCATGAATCTGTGCAGCGGGAACGACCTCGGACCACCAGGGGCCGAAAAAACCACTGTCCCATGGGGCCGGACACTCAGGGTCAGGGGAAAAACCAATATATATATGGTGATATCTTGGGTGCTATTACAGATAGCGCAATAAATCAAAGTGCATTGACTGTAGGAGGCACTGGCGCATGAATCTGTGCAGCGGGCACGACGTCGGACCACCAGGGGCCAAGAAAGTTACAGATTTTCGGTATCCGTCACCCAACGTCATGTAAAAATAGAGCATATATCTGGTGATATCTCGGATGCTATTAGAGAGTGCGCAATAAATCAAAGTGCATTGTCTGTAGGAGGCACTGGCGAATGAATCTGTGCAGCAGGATCTACCTCGGACCACCAGGGGCCGAGAAAATTACAGATATTCGGAATCCGTCACCAAAGGGCATGTAAAAATCCAGCATATATCTGGTGATATCACGGGTGCTATTACAGACAGCGCAATAAATCAAAGTGCATTGTCCGCAGGGGGCCCTTGCGCATGAATCTGCGCAGCAGGAACGTCATCGGAACAACAGGGACCGAGAAAATTACAGATTTTCGGTATCCGTCACCCAATGTCATGTAAAAATCCAGTATATATATGGTGCTTTCTCGGGTGCTATTACAGATAGCGCAATAAATCAATGTGCATTGTCTGTAGGAAGCCCTGGCGCATGAATCTGAGCAGCGGAATCGACCTCGGACCACCAGGGGCCGAGAAAACCACAGTCTCATGGGGCCGGGCACTCAGGGTCAGGGGAAAATCCAATATATATCTGGTGATATCTCGGGTGCTATTGGAGATAGCGCAATAAATCAAAGTGCAATGTCCGCAGGGGGCCCTTGCGCATGAATCTGCGCAGCAGGAACGACATCGGACCAACAGGGACCGAGAAAATTACAGATTTTCGGTACCCGTCACCCAATGTCATGTAAAAATACAGCATATATCTGGTGATATCACGGGTTCTATTACAGATAGCGCAATAAATCAAAGTGCATTGTCTGTAGGTGGCCCTGGCGCATGAATCTGTGCAGCGGGATCGACCTCAGACCACCAGGAGCCGAGAAAACCACCGACTCATGGGGCCGGACACTCAGGGTCGGGGAAAAATTCAATATATATCTGGTGATATCTCGGGTGCTCTTACAGATAGCGCACTAAACAAAAGTGAATTATCTGTAGCGGGCCCTGGCGCATGAATCTGTGCAGCGGGATCGACATCGGACCACGAGGGACCGAGAAAACCACCGACACATGGGGCCGGACACTCAGGATCGGGGAAAAATTCAATATATATCTGGTGATATCTCGGGTGCTATTACAGATAGCGCAATAAATCAAATTTCATTGTCTGCAGGAGGCCCTAGCCCACGAATCGGTGCAGCGGGAACGACCTCGGACCACCAGGGGCCGAGAAAATCTCCGTCTCAAGGGGCCGGACTGTCAGGGGCAGGAAAAAATCCAATATATATCTGGTGATATCTCGGGTGCTCTTAGAGATAGCGCAATAAATCAAAGTGCATTGTCTGCGAGAGGCCCTAGCGCATGAATCTGTGCAGCGGGAACGACTTCGGGCCACCAGGGGCCGAAAAAACCACTGTCCCATGGGGCCGGACACTCAGGGTCAGGGGAAAAACCAATATATATATGGTGATATCTTGTGTGCTATTACAGATAGCGCAATAATTCAAAGTGCATTGACTGTAGGAGGCACTGGCGCATGAATCTGTGCAGCGGGATCGACCTCGGACCACCAGGGGCCGTGAAAACTACCGTCTCATGGGGCCGGACACTCAGGGTCAGGGAAAAATCCAATATATATCTGGTGATATCTCGGGTGCTATTACAGATAGCGCAATAAATCAAAGTGCATTGTCTGTAGGAGGCCCTGGCGCATGAATCTGTGCAGCGGGAACGACCTCGGACCACCAGAGGGCGAGAAAACCACCGTCTCATGGGGTCGGGCACACAGGGTCAGGGAAAAATCCAATATATATCTGGTGATATCTCGGGAGCTATTAGCGATAGCGCAATAAACCAAAGTGAATTATCTGCAGGAGGCCCTGGCGCATAAATCTGTGCAGCGGGAACGACCTCGGGCCACCAGGGGCCGAGAAAACCACCGTCTTATGGGGTCGGACTGTCATGGTCAAGGAAAAATCCAATATATATCTGGTGATTTCTCGGGTGCTATTAGAAATGGCGAAATAAATCAAAGTGCATTGCCTGCAGGAGGCCCTGGCGCATGAATCTGTGCAGCGGGCACGACGTCGGACCACCAGGGGCCAAGAAAGTTACAGATTTTCGGTATCCGTCACCCAACGTCATGTAAAAATAGAGCATATATCTGGTGATATCTCGGATGCTATTAGAGAGTGCGCAATAAATCAAAGTGCATTGTCTGTAGGAGGCACTGGCGAATGAATCTGTGCAGCAGGAACTACCTCGGACCACCAGGGGCCGAGAAAACCACCGTCTCATGGGGCCGGACCCTCAGGGTCAGGGAAAAATCCAATATATATCTGGTGATATCTCGGGTGCTACTGCAGATAGCGCAATAAATCAAAGTGCATTGTCTGTAGGAGGCCCTGGTGCATGAATCTGGGCAGCGGAAACGACCTCGGACCACCAGGGGCCGAGAAAACCACCGTCTCATGGGGCCGGGCACTCAGGGTCAGGGAAAAATCCAATATATATCTGGTGATATCTCGGGTGCTATTAGAGATAGCGCAATAAACCAAAGTGAATTATCTGTGGGAGGCCCTGGCGCATGAATCTGTGCAGCGGGAACGACCTCGGATGACCAGGGTCCGAGAAAACGACCGTCTCATGGGGCCGGACAGTCAGGGTCGGGGAAAAATCCAATATGTATCTGGTGCTATCTCGGGTGCTATTAGCGATAGCGCAATAAACCAAAGTGAATTATCTGCAGGAGGCCCAGGTGCATGAATATTTGCAGCGGGAACGATCTCGGACCACCAGGGGTCGAGAAAACCACCGGCGCATGGGGCCGGACACCCAAGGTCATGTAAAAATCCAGAATGTATCTGATGATATCTCGGGTGCTATTACAGATAGCGCAATAAATCAAAGTGCATTGTCTGTAGGAGGCCCTGGCGCATTAATCTGTGCAGCGGGATCGACCTCGGACCACCAGGGGCCGAGAAAATCACCGTCTAATGGGGCCGGTCTGTCAGGGTCAGGGAAAAATCAAATATATATCTGGTCAAATCTCGGGTGCTATTAGAGATAGCGCTATAAATCAAAGTATCAATATAGTTTTATTAGTTTTACATAGTTTTACATAGTTGTATATAGTTTTATATCGTTTTATATAGTGTTATATGGTGTTATATAGTTGCATAGAGTTTTATATAGTTTTATATAGTTTTTTATATTTTTATATAGTTTTACATAGCTTTATATAGTTTTATATAGTTCTATAGTGTTTTATATGGGTTTATATAGTTTTGTTAGTTTTATATAGTTTTATATAGCTTTATTAGTTTTATATACTTTCATATAGTTTTATATAGTTTTATATAGTTTTGTTACTTTTATGTAGTTTTTTATAGTTTTATATAGTTTCGTTAGTTTTATATAGTTTTATATAGTTTTATATAATTTTATATAGTTTTATATAGTTTCATTAGTTTTATATAGTTTCATATAGTTTTATATAGCTTTATTTGGTTTTATTAGTTTTATTAGTTTTATATAGTTTTATATAGTTTTATATAGTTTAATTTGGTTTTATTAGTTTTATTAGTTTTATATAGTTTTATATAGTTTTATAGAGTTTTATATAGTTTCATATGGTTCTATAGTGTTTTATATAGGTTTATATAGTTTTGTTAGTTTTATATAGTTTTATATAGCTTTATTAGTTTCATATACTTTCATATAGTTTTATATAGTTTTATATAGTTTTGTTACTTTCATGTAGTTTTTTATAGTTTTATATTGTTTTGTTTGTTTTATACACTTTTATATAGTTATATATAGTTTTATATAGTTTTATTAGTGTTATTAGTTTTATATAGTTTTATATAGTTTTATATAGTTTTGATGGTTTTGTATAGTTTTATATAGTTTTATATAGTTATATATATTTTTATATGGTTTTATATAGTTTTATACAGTTTTATATAGTTTTATATAGTATTACATAGTTTTATAGAGTTTTATATAGTTTTATATAGTTTTGTTAGTTTTATATAGTTTTATTAGTTTTATTTGGTTTTATATAGTTTTATTAGTTTTATTTGGTTTTATATAGTTTTATATAGTTTTATATAGTTTTATACAGTTTTATATAGTTTTACATAGTTTTATATAGTTTTATATATTTATATAGAGTTTTATATAGGTTTATATAGTTTTGTTAGTTTTATATAGTTTTTCATAGGTTTATATAGTTTTATATAGTTTTATTAGTTTTATATAGTTTTATATAGTTTTCTATAGTATTATAGAGTTTTATATAGTTTTATATAGTTTTATATAGTTTTATGTAGTTTTATATAGATTTATAAAGTTTTATATAGTTTTATTAGATTTTCATAGTTTTATATAGTTTTAACATAGTTTTATATAGGTTTATACAGTTTTATAATGTTTCATATAGCTTTATATAGTTTCATATAGTTTTATATAGTTTTATACAGTTTTATATAGTTTTATACAGTTTTATAATGTTTTATATAGTTTTATATTGTTTTATATTGTTTTATATAGTTTTATATAGTTTTATATAATTTTATATAGATTTATATAGTTTGGTACTTTTATAGTTTTATATAGATTTATATAGGTTTATATAGTTTTGTTAGTATTTATATCGTTTTGTATAGTTTTATATAGTTTTACATAATTTTACATAGTGTTATATAGTTTTATAGAGTTTTATATAGTTTTATATAGTTTTGTTAGTTTTACATTGTTTTATGTAGTTTTATATAGTTTTATATAGTATTATATAGTTTTATATAGTTTTATCAGTTTTATATACTTCTATATAATTTAATACAGTTTTATATTGTTTTATAGTAGTTTTTATATAGTTTTATATTGTTTTATATAGCTTCATATAGTTTTATGTAGCTTTATATAGTTTTATATAGTTTTATATAGCTTTGTATAGTTTCATATAGTTTTATATAGTTTTCTACAGTTTTATATAAGTTTTATACAGTTTTATAATGTTTTATACAGTTGTTATATGTTTATATAGTTTTATATAGTTTTATATAGTTTTATATAGTTTTATACAGTTTTATACAGTTTTATACAGTTTATACAGTTTTAACATTGCTTTATATAGTTTTATATAGTTTTATATTGTTTTATATAGCTTCATATAGTTTTATATAGCATTATATAGTTTTATATAGTGTTATACAGTTCTGTACAGTTTTATATAGTTTTACATAGTATAATATAGATTTATATAGTTCAATATAGTTTTATATAATTTTATATAGTTTCATATAGTTTTTCTAAAGTGTTATATAATTTTATATTGGGTTACATTGTTTTATGTAGTTTATATGGTTTTTTATATGTTATTAGTATTTACATAGGTTATATCAGTTTTATATAGCTTTTTTATAATTTTATACAGTTTTACTAGGTATATAGTTGTATATAGTTTATATAGTTTTTTT